>NC_085875.1:43674769-43689769 GCF_034702125.1 Engraulis encrasicolus | reverse complement strand
TGTGTGTGTGTGTGTGTGTGTGTGTGTGTGTGTGTGTGTGTGTGTGTGTGTGTGTGTGTGTGTGTGTGTGTGTGTGTGTGTGTGTGTGTGTGTGTGTGCGTGTGCGTATGCATGTGTGTGTATGCTGTATTTATGTGTGTGTGTATGTGTGTGTGTGCGTGTGTGTGTGTGTGTGTGTGTGTGTGTGTGTGTGTGTGTGTGTGTGTGTGTGTGTCTATACTGTATGTGTCTGTGTGTCTGTGCGCACGCATTCGTGCGTGCGTGCATGCAAGGTATGGGTTCATGCATGTTTGTGTTTGTGTGTGTGTGTACCTGTGTGTGTGTGTACCTGTCCTTGTACTTGTGTGTGTGTTTGTGTTTGTGTGTGCGTGCGTGCATGTGTGTGTGCATGCGTGCGTGTGTGCGTGTGTGCGTGTACCTGTGTGGATCCAAAGCCTCCCAGGGGTCCCCTCTGCCTGCTGAGCCATTTCATGAGCTCTATGCTCTCCACGATGCTGCCCTGCTTGAACAGGCTCAGCAGCACGTAGGCTGCCATCTCGATGCCCGCCGAGGGCGGCTGCCACCCGTCCGCCAGGTCACCCTCCCCTGACGTCCAGTACACAACGCCATCTACATGGACACAGTACACACCCAGGGATGGTGACCAGAGGGGACAGATGGGTCAGTTGTCCCAGGACCAGGGAGAGAGGGGGCCCAGAAATGGGTCCATATTACGTTGTATGTATTGGCTAGGGGGCCCTTTCAGACGACTTTGTCCCGGGCCTAGACAAAGCTGTCAGCGGCCCTGTACACACCACATACAGCTCCAGGCCACTTTATTAGAATAGCATGAAAAAGTTGATTTATTTCCATAATTCCATCAATAATGTTAAACTGTCATGGATTGTAGATGCATGGCCCAGTTGTTTAACTATTCCAATCATTCAAGTTTTTTCTTTTTACATAATTTGGCCTTCCAGCTCAAAAAACCCATGAATTGGGAAATTCGCATTATTAGAATATTGTAATAAAATCACAATTTTCTTCATCAAAATTCGTTTCACATCAGTGCACATCAAATCAGTTGAAATTTGGTACTTTCTACATAACATGCAATGTTCAATACTTGGTTAGGACTCTCTCTGTCTTAATAACGGCCATGATGCGTTTAACATTGAAGTCAATGGCAGAAACAGTGCATGGGAGTAATGGAAGGCCAGAGATCTTTGATGCTTTGCCGTCAGCTGTTCTTGTTTGTTGACCTGGTGTCCCACACTTCACTCTTCAACATACCCGTAGATACCCATGCTACGTTTTGGTGTTAACTCACCAGTTTAATTCTAACTTACCAGAAATAAAACCCCATTCATTTTCAATGGGGTTTCATTTCTGGTGATTTAGAATTAAACCGGTGAATTAGCAACAAACCGTGGCATGGAAATCTACAGGGTATATTGAAGAGTGAAGTGTGGGACACCAGGTCAGCTATACAAAAACAGCTGACGGCAAAGCATCAAGGATATCTGGCCTACCATTACTCCCATGCACTGTTTATGCCATTGACTTCAATGTTAAACGCATCATGGCCGTTATTAAGACAGAGAGAGTCCTAACCAAGTATTGAACATTGCATGTTGTGTAGAAAGTACCAAATTTCAACTGATTTGATGTGCACTGATGTGAAACGAATTTTGATGAAGAAAATTGTGATTTTATTACAATATTCTAATGATGCGAATTCCCCAATTCATGGGTTTTTTGAGCTGGAAGACCAAAATGTGTAAAAATAAACAATTTAATGATTGGAATAGTTAAAAAACTGGGCCATGAATCTATAATCCATGACAGTTTAACATTATTGATGGAATTATGGAAATAAATCAACTTTTTCATGCTATTCTAATAAAGTGGCCTGGAGCTGTACATTTTAAGAAGGGACTGTTCGTTATTTATTGTCGGGGTCACCGGGAGGAAAATAGGGGGAGGGTCATGCCATTTATTTCTTTGTTGAGGGGAGGGTCACCCAACATTTTTTTATCTAAAGGGGAGGGTCATTCCAAACTGTTTGTTCCATTAATTTAAAACATTTAAAATAATCCAAAGTATGTTGTTTGTATATGTTTTGATGTAACATAATCCTAAGAAACGTCTCCCCCTTTCGCTAAACTTGATCAGACCATCAGACCCCCCCAAACCCGACGTTTGTTTAATTGGATCTAAAGAACAGTCTTGCAAGCCTTGCCACAATGCCATCTGCTGTACGCATCAGATATATTCATTTATATACATTTCTAGCATTTGATATTCTATGATATTGACTAACTGGCGAAGAAAGGTATGGGTTGCATGGAGTGTGTGTGTGTGTGTGTGTGTGTGTGTGTGTGTGTGTGTGTGTGTGTGTGTGTGTGTGTGTGTGTGTGTGTGTGTGTGTGTGTGTGTGTGTGTGTGTGTGTGTGTGTGTGTGTGTGTGTGTCTGTGTGTGTGTGTGTGAGAGAGAGAGAGAGAGAGAGAGAGAGAGAGAGAGAGAGAGAGAGAGAGAGAAATGGGCAGGATATGTAAGGAATCTGTAATGGGTAAATAACTACAGTGTATACGCTAGAGTAAACATTACCTCTGTTTTCCGCTCTTCCCATCAGTTCATTGATGGCTGGTTTTGCCTTAGGGCTGTTGGCCAGTGTGAGGGCGTAGGCCACCAGGGAGAGGCTGTAGTTGCTGGAGATGCCATTGGTAAACTCCTCCTCCAGGAACTTCTGTGCGTTCAGCACACCACCTGGATACAAACCCTGGAAATAGAACTTTCAGTTACCCATTATTCGTTGGCCACTTATCGATCCAAGCCATAAGCGGTTGTCTTTGTTTTGGGTCTCGAAGTTCACATCATTATGCCATACTTACCATGCCCTTCCAGTAAAAGGACAAAAAGTGTACAATAAGATACTTTTTTACGGTGTGTGTTTTTAGTTCATCTACTACTACTACATGTACCATATCAGCATGTGTTATATACTTGCACTGTGTAACTAACTTTAGCCCTATGGCACACAGTCACAGTACCTGACTCTCGCCAGACCTTTGTCATTCCGCACAACATCACTCCATTACTAGGTCTGGGAGAGTGTGCGTGGGATTCGCTCATCTATCAATTTTCAATCCATGCCACCAACAAATTCCTTCAAAAACATTCTCTGTTCATCTCTAAAGCATCAATATAGCCTACAATCTGTCATGAGATTCCTCAATGTCAGCCGTCATTATTGTTATTGAAACAATAAATGCTTCGGCTAGTTTCCTCCTGGAGAGACCAGGCTAATGGTGGTGCAGTGCAAGTGCATAATGTTCCGTGTTGTTACACACTTTGTTACGCTACCGACGCTGCACCTAATTAATGTTGCAGGGACTGTACAATAAGGTATAACCTGTATTGATGTTTCTGAAGCATGAATCGGTAACACCTTAGAAAAATCAGTCACTTGAATAGCTTCAGAAGCCTAACACTTAATGAACTACTGAACTGTGAAATAATGGACTAATTATCAACAACAGTTAGAAAATAAATACAGTCCAGGAAGTTTGTTCTTCAAAGAGCAAAACAGATGAAACCACTGTATATACTGTAGAAGTGTCCAGGAGACACACATCAAACTCATCCTAGATGACTATCTCTCCGCTATGTAGCCGTTGGTTGGTTCTTATTAATTTACATAATGTTTTGGTTTCAACTAGGCCTACTTGATTAATAAATGTCAATGAAGTGTTAATTGCACTTTTTCAGAGACTGTTATTCTAAAGTGTAACCCATGAATCTAGTAGCTTATCCCTTAAGCAGTGATGCACATTTGTGTTTGTGTTCATTGGAACTGTATGGCCTAGCCATAGCCACAGCCAACAGGCAAAACATCAAGAGAGTGCTATTGTGACTTGCCATATAATTTGCCAAAAAGTGCTGCTACTGTATTTGTCTTTAACACCAGCCGTACCGTTTTGTCCTCTAGGAGGGTGACAAGGACATAAGCAGTGAGGGACACGGGGCCATCCAGCCCCCGCTGCAGCTGAGTGTGAAGAACCCTCCCTGGCTCAGTGAAGCTTCCTTGGGCCGTCTGCTGGCCAGCCAGCCAGGTGAACGCCTTGGAGAGCACGCTCTGGTCAACCTCCATGAAGTCCTGGGCCTGCAGGAAACACCTCAGCACGAAGGCGGTCAGCCTTGACAGCGGGGAGGGCAGAGAAAAGACGAAAAACTTGTAGATTAGATGAAGAGCGCTTTTCCAAACGGTTATAAAAGCCATTTAAATACAAATTTCATAAATATTTTTTTTTAATTAGATACTAACACAGCATTAGGCATTCGGAACTCATCTAAATTTATCTGACATCCCCATAGAAAATTAAAACATTTAAACACATGATTTCAATTAGGCCTATATTAACAGAGAAAGACAGTAAAAACTATTTTTTATATATATTTTTCGAAAAAAGAGTTTTCTTCACTTAGAGAAAACGTACTGCAATCCTTTGCAAGTCCTCTAAATTATGAAAGTACAGTAACTACCAGGTGCTGCCAGATGGATCCATTTGTCCAAATCCACTGAATGATCCGTCATCTCGTAGATACAGCATCTCCCGAGTGTACCCTAGAACCACACAGAGATCTCATTACTAGTCATGGTTACATTTAATCAATCAATTATTTCTATACAGTGTAAAAAAAACTATGTAATATTATGCACTTGCATTCTACATTTAGAGCTAGGTATGTAGATAAGTTAATACAGTAATATCAAATGAAGATACACAACAAAAGATAACACACAATTAAGTGTTACCCTGATCATGTACTACTCCTAATCAATGGAATCAATAGGATCTGATTGGTGCTGAAAAAATAATCAGTGTAAAACTAGAATCTGGCAAACAAACCTTCCTTCATGACTGCCAAAGCTTTTTGGGCTATTTCCTCATTGTTGTGTGTGTTCTTCAGGTACTGCAGCACATAAACGCTGGGAGCGAAGTGCACCATGTTCTGCTCCCCACAGCCAACAGGCATCTGAACAAGGGAGTCCAGACCCGCAATGGACAGAGCCAAGATGTCACCTGCATTAGAACAACACCAGCAGATATTGTGTCATACAAAACAAATGAAGCATGATCCATGGCCACTGTTTTGAACGTCATAGCATGTTTCTGAGGGTGATCTAGAAGAAGGCAAATGCTTATTTGATCTCCTTCATTTTTCTATATTTACTCTATTTTCTCTGTCATCATGTGTAATGACTTGTCTTGTTTATATTGAGTTAAATTCAGTCTGTCATGCCTTGGGAGATGTACTGTACTTGCAAAAGACAAGGTATCAGTTTTTTGTTTTGGCCTTTTTTCCCTCGCAAGCAGGTCTGTCATCACACAGACAAGTGAGTGTTGAGCTTCAAAAGAGCACACGTTACACAACCAAGATTGATTTCATCTGAAAGTTATGATGAATTCAGCTAATCAGATGTAAATTATGATCAGATGAACATATCAGATGTAAATGATCATAGTGATTATAGTTCTCTAAGATTAATTGCATGTTGTGCAGCACAGACCATGGAAAAAACAACTGAGGTAGTCGAGAGTTGAGCATACCTGACAAAACATTCTGAGAAAGAATTCAGAGGAGAAAATAGCGTATTAGGCAGGAGAGAATCTAAAAGAAACGAAAAGAAAGCAAACTAATCGACAAGAGAGAAGAATGGAAGAACAAGACCGTAGAAAAGTGGAGGGAGAGCTGTACCAGAGATAAAAAGACAAGCAGCTGTTTGAAATTGCTACACCGCAGAGCACGGCGTAATGCAATTCAAAGGCAGTATTTTTTTCGGCAGCAAATCGGAGAGGGGCAAAGGAAGAAGTATGAGAGAAAACCTGTGGTGAGGGGAGGGGGTCGGTGGAAGAAGAGAAACCTCATCTTGTGCCCTCATTGTCACCCTCCTCAACCCAACCCCCAACAACCACCACCACCACTGTTTCCAAAAGCACCCACACAGAGTGTAAACATCAAAATAAAGCTCTTTTGAAATGTGGTGTTCTAAACACTCCCGCGCGCCTCATTTGTCAAAGGAGAAACAAGCACAAAACACAAGAGGGAACAACTACAGCCGCCAGAGATGGATGACATGGCACGCAGGCCTACATACAGTACATACCAGCCACGGCCACATGTGCCCTGGAGGTGCCTGGCACCACCCCGCTCGGCAATGTGAAGCTTATCTCACTGGACAAGTTGCTTCTCCGAGGTGGGATGTCCAGGAATAGGGTCTTGGAGAAGGCCTGCTGATAGCCTTCAGGCTGTGTTTTTAAGGGTTAAACATGTGTATGTCACAATGTTAAAGATACAAGACAAATCATGAGAGCAAACCACGCCACAACTCACAACATAAGGATCTTGAAAACCTCAACTTAATCACTTCCAGTTTCAAACAGCACGACTATCAGTCCGCTTCTTTTGGTGAGGCTAAAAATAAAAGAGCTGACGAAATGAAACTAACCCAATACAGTTGCAGAAAATCAACAAATTTTATTCATGTTTCGGGCCACCACGACTCTTTCTCCTGACTATAGGCCTACTTGCCCTTACATGTGGAAATGGGATCTCTAGAGAGCCGACTCTTTGTTGTCAACGCTCAACTACATGAAATTCATATTGCTATTATATACATTACCAACTCTTGAGTAACAAATTAAACCATGGTCATTACCATTTTGGTGACAACAAGCTTACAATAGAGGCTCTGTATATACACACCAGTGACCCCGACCGTGGCTCAGAGGGTTCTTACTGTTACGCCAGAGACGTGGGTTCGATTCAGGCCTGAGGTTGTCTTCTATACAGATCTATGGTTGTTACCTGATGCTCCTCTGTCTCTCTCCGTCATTACTTTTCCGTTTACTTTCAAACTGTCTTGTCCAATAAAGGTAAGAAAAGTCAGCAAACAAATCCCATAAAAAAAATTAAAAGCTACACACCAGCACTGTGAGTTTGGCCACGGTGTTGTTCTGTATCTGTGAGGACATCACGTGGATGGAGAATGGCACCTCTCCCAGGACCAGGGGTCTGATGGGGAAGAGCATGCCTCCCTGCCCCAGACCCTTTACCCTCAGTGTCTGCTTGTTGGGCACCGAGCCGCCACTGCCACTGATGAACTCAAACATCTGGGTCTTCTCAATGGCAACAGTGACCTGGCAAAGAAGGAGATGGAAGCAAGGGTACTATAAGGGAAGTACGGGAGATGGACATGGTGCCTCAGTGTAGCTGGCAGTGTATTGTGACAGAAAAGAAATCGGTAACAAAATAATGTGATTGAATATTAACTGATAAGCCACTTTGGAGAACAACATCTACTAGGTGTTCTGCAATAATTACATCTTCTCAATTGTGACCAGCCTGGTAAGAAGGGGGAGATGAATGGATGGTGTAATAATGTGTCATGAGTGACGCTGACACCAGTTGTGATTGTGACTACTTTATGGCTCTCAATTTACCTCAGAGTCTTGCTTGAGGTGACTGAACAGCAGAACTTCTAAAATAAACTCCTCTCCTTTGATGAGACTCGGAGGGAGTCTCACTGACCAAGTAAGGGGGTTGTCGTCTGCCATCTAAATTTCAGGACGAGACAAAAACATACATATTATACAAAGTTAATACTATAAGAGTGACATAATGCAATTCTTGCTTATATCATGTCTGTATGTGAGTCAAACATTAACAACAGGACATCTCAATGGACATATAAAAGGGCCATGTTCATGTCATTGACATCCACAGACTGTCATTTTGAAACTGGCGAATGACAAACGTGAGTGTCATGAGCATGTGCTGAGTGAGTGGTGTCACTGCCTACTCTTTTCAGCCTGGAGAAATGGGCAGAAGCCTGGTCCCTCAGCTGGGGAGGCGTTTTGGTTTTCCCCAAAGAGAAGCCGACTGCAGAAGCCGTCTCTCGAAGCAGACTTGCGGCACTGATGTCACTGTTTGTAGAAGGAGGAAATCACAGGGTGTTCATCAACCGGATTTAATTAATGGGGAGAGAAATCAGGACTGACCTCAGCTGACCTCAAGTGAGTGAATGGAAATGTTTTTAAAACCCCAGCACACCAGCCAGCAAAACCACTGCACTTTATAATCATCTCGTTGCACAGCCCTTCAGAAATAACATAGCCTACATTATTTCCCATGTTACTGGTTTCTCTGCTTCACCTCATGGCAGTTGGCATCCAAATCCATGGTGCTGAGAAGTCTGCCTCCATGCTGAGCGTCTTGTCTGACCCATGCCTCTCGGCCACTGCTTTCCCCACTACTATGAGGGAAAAGGAAAGAGAGAATGTTCATTAAAACCTCTAGATCACAGGGTAATATGTGGCTACAGCACGTGCAGCAAGACCACTGTGTGATGCTGTGTGGGTGCATCTCCCTCCATTCACCACAAGAGGGAAACATCAACACAGCATTATGAGGTTGCATGTCACTGTCCGTGGCAAGGCTAAAACAAGTCATGCAAGTATACTTTGGTTCTTAAACTTTTCATTCAGGGCAACTTTAATCATACAATTATGGTACTTTTTTTGCATAATATAAGAATATAAAATATAGTTATACTACTACTACTACTGCTGCTGCTGCTGCTGCTGGTACTACTAGGTCTACTACTACTAGGCCTACTACCACTACTACTGCTACTACTACTACTAATTATAATAATAATAATTAATCAATTAGAAAATATATAGAGTGAATTGCCATATACTTACCATATTCTAAAGCCCCTGTTTGCCTAGTCTTCTGAAGACTGCCATCTGTCAGTATGGCCAGATTGCAGCCCTAAGTAGTAAAAGATATTAATTCAATTTGCCATGTTGACATAAATTGAACAGTAAATTCACATACAACATTGCCACCACACACATGAGAATAGAACATTTTGAAAAAGTTTCATAGGCTAAGTAACTCAAAGTGCCTCAACATTTTTTTAACCACAACAAAACACATACAATGCAAGCACAAACGGAGAGGATTTGCATTGTAGCAATGGGGCATTGAAACCAATCACTCCTGTCATATGTCTACAGAAGATAAGATACGGTAAAATCATACTCACATGTTTACCTTGAGGATGGCCTGTCTCAAAATCTACCTTGTCATCCAACACCTGAAATCACCCCCAAACCAAAACAAGTCCAATTTCCAGAAAAATAGCAACTGCATTACATCACAACAATACAGCCAGTCTATATTACAACCAGTTAGTCCAGTTTACGACCAGGGGGATTCACAGAGTGTGTCTAACAAGGCTAAAATAATATTCAGACCATTTTTGAGATAAATATATCCATACTTCCAACAAAAAAGAACAAGTCACACTGACAAAATGAAAAGGGAAGTGGCTTATAAAGAATAAAGAGCAAATATGTACGAGCAACAACAACAACATAGCCAGCTCAGGGTCTGTTCAATTGTGTGAAAACCTTAAACTAAAGAGAAAAGTGTTCAAATTTGTAGAGTAAAAATATTTCTTGGCCACTACAAAATAGTACATGTTGAATTATCAGATAGTCATACTCTTGTGTATGAAATGGGTTACTTGTTGTCTGAGGAGGAGAGGCAGGTTGAGGGTCTCTGTGAGGATCTCTCCAGGGGGACCCTGGGTGAAGGCTGTGATGCAAGCCTCTGGAGCCCAGCGAAGGGTGGCCGTGACCAGCACTGAGGGGGACTCCTGTCCCCCGACAGCCACCGCCTGTCCTCTGGAAGTCACCTATAAGAGAGGACACAGTGCATTTAATAATTATAATATATTTTACTTCCTAAAACATTTCAAGGAACCCAAGAACAGTGAACAAGTTGAGTGAGCACACATAGTCATGCAATTAACATACATAAAATAATATATAAATTGAATTTGAGAAATACCAGGCACTGTAAATGACATGATGATACAACCAGTAACAGACTTATTTCATGATAATCACAATTAGGGTTGAGATGAGTAACACTTACTACATAATGCAACTCCTCTGTAGAATGGACATTCTCGATTAACAGTTGAAGTGGGTCACCAACCTGCAAACAAGCATTGATTAACATGTCACATCCACACTTCATAAAGTAAAGGCCAATAGAACGGTATAATCTTCAAATTTGATCTTAAAGGGACACTGTGCAGGAAATGGTCAAAAAAGGTACTGCAACTATGCTGCTCATTGAAACTAGGCTCCCTATTGCCAAATTTGATCTTTACATGAACGTTTACAAAGTAATAAACAAATATTAACTAGTATGGTCCAATTACAGTCATTTTTGCAGCTAAAAATGGCTATTTAAGGAAATTCAAAATGGCGGACCATGGAGAAGATCCCCTTTTCATGAATGAAAAGTGCAATTTTTCCAGTCATAATGAATACTTAGAATTTGATGGTGGTGGTAAGTATTCATGAAAAAGGTAACATTAGTGAGTGGAAAGCATGAATTCTGGAAATGAACAACAAAAAATCTCACACAGTGTCCCTTTAAATTGAGCTTTTTCTGTATACATGCAAATGAATAAACTACACTGCCAGTGTCGATCCTTCAATGACTGCCGTCCTGGGCAATACCCCCTCCGAAACACCACGGGTGAGGGGGATTGGAAAATCGTCTAAACAACGAATTTAATTGCTGATAAAAATCACTAATAACATTTAACGGGACACTGTGTGAGATTTTTAGTTGTTTATTTCCAGAATTCATGCTGCCCATTCACTAATGTTACCTTTTTCATGAATACTTACCACCACCATCAAATTCCAAGTATTCACTATGACTGGAAAAATTCCACTCACATGAGAAGGGGGATCTTCTCCAGGGTCCGCCATTTTGAATTTCCAAAAATAGCCATTTTTAGCTGCAAAAACAACTGTACTTGGACCACACTAGAAAATATTTGTTTATTACTTAGTAAACTTTCATGTTAAGATCAAATTTGGCAAGCAGCCCAGTTTCAATGAGCAGCAGAGTTGCAGTACCTTTTTTGACCATTTCCTGCACAGTGTCCCTTTAAATAGTGAGGGAATAACATGGTAGCCTCTTAGTGCAGATGGGGTCGCCGTTGGGCCTATTCACTATTTGCTGAAAATGCTCCACTACATCATAACATTGCTATGACATTACTGAGAGCCTTAAGTAACAGATTAAGACATAGCCATTACAATTTTGGGGACAGTAAGGTTATAACATAGTCTGTGCGGTAAGGGGTTAATAGCTTTAATTAGCGATTTTCGCTATGTCTTTGAAGTGGAATCTTGATATGGTCCTGCCCCCTGTTGGGTGCCCCCCGGGCAATTGCCCGGTCGGCCCGACCATGGGACCACCTCTGTACACCACACAGAGAGAAATGGGTGAAGTGGTGCGTGCTCTGTCCCAGAAGGTTGTACACTACACACACTGTATGTGTGTCTTTCTCACCTGTGGATACTGATCCAGTGGAAACACTTGCATGTAGGAGCCACTCGATGATGACGTCCTATGTAACACCAGGGTCTTTTCAGCTGACTTGAATGTTACCTATCAATAACAAAAACCATGTACTTAACATACAGTACACTGACATGCAAACTAAATATCTTACTTCACCCTGTGTTTAAGTGATTCAGTGAAATAAGTAATGATTAGCTGATAGGGGTGGCTATACCATTACGAATTAAAAAAAAAAACAGACTGTGAAGAAAAATAGGGCAACATCGACTCGGTAGCTTACGTACATATATCTTTTACATTAATCTCATAGCATAAAAATGACTTACATCCTGTATTCTAAAGTTACGTGATGAGAACACTTCAGGCCACTCTCACCTTGGGAAGTCACACAGAGAGAAAGGTGAGAGCAATAATTGACACCCTTCACCTATTGATGGCTCTAGGCTCACACACACACAAGCACAAGCACAAGCACAAACACAAACACAAACACAAACATTCACGCACGCACGCACGCACACACACACACACACACACACATACACACACACAAACACAAACACAAACACACAAACACAAATACAAACACAAACATTCATACATACACACACAAACACAGAGAGAGAGAGAGAGAAACAGAGAGAGAAACAGAGAGAGAGAGAGAGAGAGAGAGAGAGAGAGAGAGAGAGAGAGAGAGAGAGAGAGAAAGACAGACAGACACAGACACAGACACAAACACACACACACCTGAATGACAATGGTCTCAGCCTCCTCCTGGATGTGAAACTGGATGGGTATCCTCCCGTCCTGAGGCAGCGTGTGAGAGATAGTTTGCACAGCCGCCTGTATCACCTCCTGTTTCTCCTGTTCACCCGAGTCCTCTCTGTCTTGGTGTCGGCCCCTGGCTCCCGAGTCCTCTCTGTCCTCATCTCGGCCCCTGGCTCCTGAGTCCTCAAGTTGCCTCCGCCGGGCCCCTCTCAGCTGGGTCACACTGACATGGACACCACCACCACCACCACCACTAATACTCTTTTCTCCATCATCCACCGTCAATGAGTCACCATCCAATCTGGATATTTTTGCCTAGGATTGGAGATGCGTGAAGACACAGATTTATATATGCCTTCTAGATACTGCAGAGAATGTATTACTGCACCCCACAGTAGATACTAGTATTATGAACTTAATTATGTACAGCAATTTATAACAGTAGCCTACATATAGTGTATCCTACTACTTCTACTGCCTTTCATTGATGATAACAATATGAACTTGCGTATGATGCAGATTTAAACTGTATGTACATAATGTATTGTACATTACACATATAGAGACTGCATTTATCTGGATAAATCGCAAAATAGCAAATAACAAATCACTTTTTTCTGATAGTAATATGTAGTGACTTCTACATATTCACACATACTACGTACATAGTGCTACTGTTGTCCATGATAACAATATGAACTTACGTGTGTTGAGAAGGTCATTGCTGGCTTCAGTAGATGAGACTGGGCCCTGAAGGTAATGCTGTATCTTTCCTCTGAACCATCTTCGCTTTCTAGGTTATTGCTTTTTGATCCTTTGAGATGGAAAATAAAATCTTATTACATTAAGTGGTGAGAGTGCTGCTATGTGTCCTCTCGCAAAAGTGCAGCCCACACTTAATTTCACTTCAATTCATTTTTGAATATGTTTGGTTTGGTAAAAAAACACTTTATATTATTAAGCCAATTCAGACTTATACAATAAAGAATATTGAGATGAATGCTACTACATCCAGCATGAGATGACCTGAGCCAAGGTTGTTCATCATTGCATTCAATAACCACCGTGGCTACAGATAGGATTTTGAACTAGATGAGTTGGTGTTTGGACTAAAAAAACATACATGTTAAATCCTGCCAGGGCCACACAGCCGATTAGCTCTGAAACTCACCATTTGAATCCACAGCAAACCACCCTTCACTCAAATGTCCCTACAAGGGAAATTATAAGACAAAATCAAAATGCACTTTATTATCAATTCACTATCGAAAAAGCATTACACAGAGGATTGAAATTGCATTTCACATACACCAAATGTGCACTTTATAATAGACAATACTCACACACGCATTAAAAAGGTGACCTTTACGTACACAGCAAGAATGATGCAAGTCTAGCCCAGAGCCCACCAACACACACACACACACGTACACGCGCAGGCACACGCTTGTGTGAACTCCACGAAAGCCGCTGATAAGGGCTCAACATAAAGAGGGGCACTTACACATCTTTTTTTGTTCAGACCTGTAGTATTATTTACAGTTGACGTCTAGCGTACCTGACCTACATCTCATCTAACACATGTGGTCGGTTATCATGGTATTTGTTTAAACAGCTTATGGCGAAGTTGTGGTTTGAATAGAATAGAATAGAAGGAGGAAGGGTTTAGTCTTACATCTACAGTGGCCTGGATGGTCCACATGCCAGGGGGAGGGTTGTGTGTGTGTGGCGGTGGCAGTGTGAGCTCAGCTGTCCCCATGCCCCCGAGACAGTCGAGGGACGGCCACCGCTGGATAACGTTTCCCCTGGGATCCTGTCGCAACAATAGCAATGTGCCAGTCAAACAATGAGAGAGAGAGGCGGAGAACTGAAACGAAATGGTTTCGAGACCACTGAGTCCACTCAAAAGAGTTCTATTGGAACGCTTCATTGCTCTCTTTGTGGTGGCGGTTCCACTAAACTGCCCACCTGTGCGACGAGGTCCAGCGTGCCCTCGTAAGGTGTGCCGTCGGCGTTGACAGACTGCACTTGAATTTTCACGGTCTGGCTGGGCTTGTAGACGGCTTTGTTGGTCCAGACCAACGTGGACAAATTGTTTTGGCTGAGCTTCAGCGTAGCTCTGTCAGTAAACAGGAGCCTGATGTCTCGGTATCCTTTCACCACCAGGCTGAATGAAGACTTGTGGCCTGTGGGTACGGCTGAGATCTACCACACAAAAGACGTTATTCATGGGCACATGCAAAAAATTGATATAAATACCTAATATATATTCTTACAGGTGTTTAAATAGGCCATACAGTGTATGAGCTGTTGAAAATGTTATGGATTAACATTGTTATTGATAATCATCATAATCTTCAGCGTCATCACCACAACCACCAACATAATCATTACCATCATCATCATCATCAACAACAACAACAACAACAACAACAACAACAACAACAACTTTACATCCCCAGAAGAGGGAAATATACACATCAACAGCACAGCACATATGATTTACGACACGCTGATAGTGTAATCTAATCAATTTGATTTAATTTACAAATGTAGATTGTATGATTATGCAGGCCAATGAACTCTTTATTCTATTTCTCTGTTCTAGATAAACAAGATGTTGTGATCATCCAGTATCATCCCGGGCTTAGAAGCTGTTTTGAAAATGCATTGATTTTGCCCTTTCGTTTACACGTAAACAGAGTTTCAGAAATGTTAATTTCAAAATTGCGGTTTTAAAAAAATATCCCATTTAGGGGGCTGAAATGCACATGTCACAATGA
>NC_085875.1:43667269-43672269 GCF_034702125.1 Engraulis encrasicolus | reverse complement strand
AGTTAGTTCAACCTCATCTAAAGACACTGTCTTGTCTAGATAGCGTGTGCGAGATGTGTGGATGTAAATGGACTCCTCATGCATATTTGATCACATTTCCCACGACACTGTCGAGACATGGATGCGTGCACAAACACAAACACGTGTTGTCCAGTGTGATAGCTACTGTCTAGATTACCCTGCTGTGCTCATACACACACACACGCACACACATTTACCTCAAGTTCCCCCATCCCACGGCAGTCACGGCAAGGAGAAGACCCCCAGTCAGCCAGAAGTTTGCCTCCATGTCACATGAACCCGTACCCTGCTGCCGTTACTCTTGCTGGTGCTGCTGTGGTGTGGTATGAGGGCTGATCTGTAACACCTTCTTCCAAAATCACTCTGGTGCCCCATCTCATCTCTCCTCTCCTCTCATGGCCTCTCCTCCCAGTAATACTGGCTCCACCCAGACCAGACCAGGCCACCTTGCCAACCCTCAGGGTGTGGAGAGGTGTGACACTACTACCAGCCAGACCTGCCTGCTGTGAGGCCCCTGCCTGCCTACTATCAGTTTCAAGGGGTGTCAATCATGAAATGATAACTATCTTGACGAGTTAAACAAGGGTGAGTAAAATACGATGACGGTAATGTAATGTAATGTTGAAAGCACAGTATCTCATCTAATAGATTATTATAAACGATTATTATATAGGCCTACGTATAGTATATGTAGGCCCATTATTACTAGCCTACTTACTTGAATGGTCTATCACCAATATTGAAATATGTGGAACACTTTGTATGAGTCAATGAATTGTTATACATTTCCCAGCATGATCTGAGCTCATAAATGATTGAATATCTTCAGCAGCTAAACTGAGGTGTTCAACACTTGTGATTCACCTTGGCTGCCCTGGAGGGGTGTGTCCTGTATGAGACACTCACTGCCAGAGCATGAGAGGCTCTAGATACGTATCATGTTCTCACGTCCCAGAGGACCCAGGGCCTGTGAGCCATAAAATGATGATGATCTTGATGAGCGAAATATCTGGAAAATGCATCTTATTCAACAAAATGATTCATCCAGAGAATACCAAACAATACAGTATTCAAATATGGGAAAGGGAAAAAAGCCTTTATTAACTTTTTGTCTGTATCGTGACATATTTTCTGTAAATATGCAGGTATTAATAGTAATATTGATCACATTATGTAATGGATGCTGACAATAAGCATTACTATAGTGATTTACTGTATTATGAGGTTCCAGAAAAGACAGAATAAGGTGCTATTATATACTGAAGAGCATTCTCATGCAAACACCTTAAATCCATATTGTCAAATATCAAAGTATGTTGTTTAGTAGGCCTACCTAAATGTTCCCTTATCTTTTATACATTTTCTTTTTGAAAGTTTTCAACATAAGGCTCGGGTACAGGTACAATGCAGTGAGCTATTAAAGAGCTATTAAACTCTTGTAAATGAGTCTACCTTGACAGTGGATGACTGTTGGCCACTCCTCAAGAGGTCCCTGTGATCATATTCTCTTCTCCTAGGGGAGCCAGAGGGTGTCAACTCTCAAACGATTCATGAGATGATGCTTATCTTGATGACTTATAGAGCAAATATGAATGAAGATATTCAGTGAAGATTTTCAACGGCAAAGGTTATTGTTACAAAGATTGTGACACAGATCATATATTAGGTTTTGTAGCCCAAACTGATTACAATTTGACTATTACTGTTAGTACTATAAGTTATGATATTATCACTGTTCATATCACTCTCATATCACTTTACAAAGAATGGTGTATACAATAGGCCTTAAAGCCTTATTGCATATCTAGTAACTACCTCCTTCAGCTAAACTGAGGAGTTGTAAACAGCCCACTTTGCCAGGCCTCAGGGTGTGTAGGAGACACCAGTCCCCAATTCTCCAGAGGCTACTGCTCCTATCAGATTCCTCTCTCCCACTGGAGGCAGTGCTGTCAACCATGATAAGCAGATTTATCATAGAAAGGGACTTTTTTGTGCACTGAACAATACAGTAAGCAATACTATAAACAATACTGCAGCAAACGAGGCCCAGATTGTACACATAGGCCTACAGTGTGTGACCTGTCGATATATATATACGAACTGTACAAACTACAGTACTGTGTTAACTGTACATTAACACAGGCCTATTGTATTGCTAATATGACAGCTATACGTATGACATGACACGTGTGTATTCCCTATGTTTGTCTAGTAATTGATATAATAAAGATGTTTGTGTCACAAGTCTTATTTTCTCTCGCTGGCCCATGGGCACCGGAGGAGGTGCGACAGACAGCAATGCCCAGCAGTTATTAACAGCTACCTGTACAATCCTGACAGGGAAATGCAAGTAAAGCCTACAATAAACAGAACAGAACAAAGATGATGGGAACTCAGAACTTCTGTATGACTGACTCAGCGTTTGAAAAGGAATATGGGTAGCAATGTATTTGAAGGGACCTTTAATTACCGTGTACTGACTCATTAGATACAGTGGAATAACTGGTGTAATAACGTGTACGACTAAATGCTATTACATCATATATTTTCTGTATCTACATAGTCTACCATAATGACAATAATGTACTACGAAGTGGTTTTGCCAAACTGACAAATTATCCAGGGAAGCAAAGGGCTGAACTGAGGCCCAAGGCACATGAGTGATTCTCTAATTCGCCTACACTTTTAAGTCCGTGGATTTTATTTGGCAATTCCACTAACTATTAACTGCATCCAATGATGTTTTGGACATTAGAAAACATTTATCTTTCATATAATACAGAAAGTGTAGACATAGCATTATTTCCCTCAGCAAGAATAATTATTTAATACTGTTTTTGGGCGTTTTCATGCCGTCCTGTTTTCCAAATGTCAGATTCAGTCTTCATATTAGCATGTAAAGAAACTTGTTTTGCCCAAGACGATTGCAAATGTTGATTCACAGTAATCATCACAATATGACAAAACTGTCAGAAAGACCACTGTCCTTTCCATTATACATGAAATTTGCCATTTTGTGTGTGTCCACGAAAACTGTGTTAACCGTGTCACGGTCTGAAACCTCCTCCATAAATCAGTAATGGTTTGGTCTTAGGCCATACGAATAACATCACGTGATGTCATAACCTCTTTGGCAGGATACGGGAAGACTTTTTGGTAAATTTTGAGCTCCATCCTTCCATAATTTAATCCATTCTTTTTCATGTTCTCATAGCGGGAAAATTGCCTGTCAACTGTGTTATCAACATATTCATAAGAATCTGAATTAGAAATCACATGTAGAAAAACACAGATAAAGCATACAGATACATGAATTGATTAAGGTGTTGTGGTGGAACTTCTGAGGTCCTCAGTTAGCACAACACCATAAAAATGGCTGAAATGTCAACGGTGTTACCGTCACTGGTGTTACAATTAAGTATGACAGTCAGGGTTGCCAGATGAGGCTGATGATTTCCAGCCCAAAAAATGATCAAAATCCGCCCTAAAAACCCGCCCAATTCTATTGATTTATATGGCAGTGGGAAGGTTTTTCTGATAGATGCCATTTTTACCCGCACACGGCCATCCTAAGCAGCCCAATTGGGCGGGAACCAGCCCGATCTGGCAACACTGATGACAGTTGAGGAGGAGTATGTTTTTGCCTATTTATATCCATATTGACAGACAAACAAACAAAATAATTTGTGTTCTAGGGAGATGGGTTTGTCTGCTCTGTTTTTTTCTCCTAAAAAAGTGCCGACTTGTTCCCCTGCACTGTTGACCGTAACACAGTTGAGTAACACGGTTGACTGTTTTGAAAGTGTTTTTTGCGCTATTGATCCCTTATGTGTTGGAAAAATCCTATGAACATACACTAGGGATTATCTCTGGAGAAGGAAGTCTTGTGTAAGGAGGGTGACTATATTCAAATCAGACGTTACAGGGATTTATGATGAAAAATGTGTCAGTCTGTATCACAGTGACTCATAAAATCCTACTTATGAAGCTCAACAATCACATTTTCTATATCAGTTGCACAGATTAATGACAACATTACTGCTAAGGGACATAAGCACTTTCAAACATATATTGTTTCAACTCTGTAGTATTTTTATATATGTTTGAAATGACATAGTATTTGTCCATAACACTGTTGACAAAATAATTAAGCAAATGTTCGCTTTCATTAGAGTATTTATCAAATGATTTAAGATTAAGCTTGGCAATTTGTTTGTTTGGAAACTTAAATATATACACTATGTAAACATCTAGGTCATTTAGTTGAAAAAAAATACTGATAATTGACATTTTGCTTTTGCCAAAAGCGTAGGGGAATCGTAGAATCACTCACATACAGTATGTACGGTAGATGCACAAAATACACATTGTGCGTACGATGTAATAATAACCTGTGCTCCAGCTGTACGCTACATGTTATTGCACCAGTTAGTACAGGCCCCTAAAAATGTGACTAAATGGAGGATGAGTTTTCTGTGTTTTGCAGAGTAACAGGAAATTCTGCTTCTCAAATCCTCTGACAGGTACTTTCCCCATTAGAGGTCTGAGTAATGTTGAAGAAGACCTTCTGTCTAGCAGGGGTGGAATAGGGCCAAAAAAAAGGCTCTGGAATTTCTGCATAGCCACCTCTCAATTGTGGGCCACTTTCTAAGCAAATGCAAAAAAAAACACACAAAAACAATGGCATCGGCCCACTGTGAAATGCCCAGTGTGCCAAATCATCAATCCAGGCCTGGTGTCTAGTATCAAACATTTGTAGCGGTAACATGAAATGTGGATGTTTTTTTGCTTTGTTTTTCAGAAACTGCAGCTTCGACCTCCGATGTCATTTGTCAGAATTGTAAGAGATGCTAATTCGCTTCCCCCATCCAGTATAAATATATACACATTATACTACCTAATATTGTTACAACATATTGGACCACTACACCATAATCTTACAGTCAATCCGGAAAGTACTCACAGCGCTTCACTTTTTT
>NC_085875.1:43597269-43662269 GCF_034702125.1 Engraulis encrasicolus | reverse complement strand
AGAGAGAGAGAGAGAGAGAGAGAGAGAGAGAGAGAGATAGAGAGATAGAGAGAGAAAGAGAGAAAGAGAGAGAGTGGGGGGAGATGGAGAGAGAGAGAGAGGGGGGGGGGGTGAATGACAGAGGGAGAAGGATACACTGCCTCAGCCGGCA
Organism: Engraulis encrasicolus; assembly: GCF_034702125.1. Classification (NCBI taxonomy): domain Eukaryota; kingdom Metazoa; phylum Chordata; class Actinopteri; order Clupeiformes; family Engraulidae; genus Engraulis; species Engraulis encrasicolus. The sequence goes on along the minus strand of NC_085875.1, from coordinate 43,662,118 downwards.
TGGCGTGGGCCGTAACTGCATTAGCCAGTGGACATCTAATGTAGCTAAATGGATGACACTTATGATGAACCCCGCGAGTCGATCCTCTCCAGGGAACAGGAGCAAAGAATCCTCCACAGAGAGAGAGAGAGAGAGAGAGAGAGAGAGAGAGAGATATTGAATAGAGATTGAATAGAGATTGAACAGAGAGAGAGAGAGAGAGAGAGAGAAATTAAATCCAGCTACTAAGGGGGTTGTTGTTTTTCTCGTCTCGTCTTGATTTTTTTTTACTTTCCCATGTGCATGCAGAACGTAACATCATTACTCAGCTAATTGCCTTCATTGGTGTAAGCAGCTGCGAACGACTCTTAGCTAAACATGGAGAGCGCGCCACGAAAACACACATCTGAGCCACAGTCACTTTTCCTTCATTAGTGATATACTGGCACTCAGGGGGGCCGACAAGGGGAGACAAAGGGGACAGTCGTCCCGGGCCTAGGGAGAGGAGAGGGGGCCCAGAAGTGGGTCCTCATTGAATTGTATGTATTGAGCTGGGGGGCCCTTTCAGATGACTTTGTCCTGGGCCCGGCCAAAGCTGTCAGCGGCCCTGCTGGCACTTCCATTCACTGCATCCATCCATTGCAATGTGAAGTCACTAATGACAGAGCGCACCTACTTATCAAGAGCTTTTCTTTTTCTCCGAAATTCATCATGGAGCTGTTGTTTGTGTCCTGTTGCTTTGAGTTGCCCTCATCAGTGTTTTTTGGCTTTCGTTTCGGCTGGTTGGTGAAAATGGTCTAATAATGCAGTGGGTATCAGAGATTGAAAGGGCACAAAAACAAAACACACATATCGCATCTCATCTTCTATGATTGACCTAATTGTTAAAAAGTAGTACAAAAACCCTTAGGGACATGTTTACTTCTTTTTTTTTTTTAAGGAAATAAGAGTGTTAGAGGAGTTTTAATGACTCTTGTGCTCCTTCTTCACCCATATAGGCCTATCCTACGATCAGTCTCTTCATGTGCAAAGCAAAAAAAAAAAACCTTCATAAACAAAACAAAAATGTGATTGTGTACACTTCACCAAGTGTGTGTTTTTTGTTTGATTCCATTGGTGCAATGATGTATGGTATTTTTTCAGTAATACAGAGGTAAGCTACGGTCAAAAGATGCAATGCTGAAGCATTTCACAAGAGGGTGCTGTTTCACATGAACAATCTTCGTACACTACCAGCCTTTCCTTTTGAACTTTGGTCTGTGAAATGGGTCATATAATATGAACAGTCAGTGGTGATGGTGGTATTCAGATGACCCAAAACAAATATTTGTATAGCAGATTCACAACTTAAATGGTTTATAATTTATGTGCGAATCAGAATAAAGAAGACTGAAATGAAATAAAACACATTACCCATGACTATCCAAGACTGATTCGTTAAAATTCAATCTGTGAATTTTGAAATTATGAATCTTTTCATAACATCATTACCAAAACTGAAACATACATGTGTGGATGTAGTCAGGAATGGCCTTTAGTGTGTGTGTGTGTGTGTGTGTGTGTGTGTGTGTGTGTGTGTGTGTGTGTGTGTGTGTGTGTGTGTGTGTGTGTGTGTGTGTGTGTGTGTGTGTGTGTGTGTGTGCGTGCGTGCGCGCGCGTGCGTGCGTGCGCACGTGCGCGCGTGCGTGTGGTTATTTCAAATAGTTTGAAATCACTGTGTCACCGGAGGTTTACAGCTGTCGGATAAATGTATTTGAAATGAAATAAAATGAATAATATGTGAATACAGAATATATCCTCACAAGTTACTTCGGAAGAAAACATTAGGTCAAACCAAACCTAGTATCATTAAAATTCCCATTAACTAATTGATCTCATATTGTGTTTTGACTTGACTTTGACTGCCACTGACATAAATGTACTGTACCTATGACCTACAGTGAACTGCACTGCACAAAAAAGAATGGCCTTATAATGGCACATAAAGTAATGTTTGTTGAGCAAGACAATGAAAAGGAGAGGGATGCGTAGTGGGAGCAGTTGCACATGAACTTTTTATTCACTGTTTATTTGAAACATCATTTGAAAATCTCTCTCTCTCTCTCTCTCTCTCTCTCTCTCTCTCTCTCTCTCTCTCTCTCTCTCTCTGCATTTATAACACATAAATATTTCCATTCGGCCACCCAATGGGAGAATGCAAAGTGGGCATATTTTACACATGACAGGCTGTGCTCTGACTCTGAAATTGCCACAGTTTTATTGGCAACGGAGCTGAGTCTGAGTCGAGCTCTGTGTCGACAGCGTATCCTACAACCTGTGCGAGGGAAGGAGGAGAGGAGAGAGGAGGGGTTTGAATTTGGTTCTGGGTGACAGGATAAAATGTCAGGCAGTGCTTTGCTTTTTATTGGAGCCAGTGATGCAATCTGCCCTTTTCCCTCGCCTCGCTCACCTATTGTTTAAATAGCCCCAGCAACCAGATGGGATTTTAAACAAGTGGGAAATGTTTACCATTCTCCATCTCTCTTTTGTGTAGGTGTATGGTTTGTGTGTGTGTGTGTGTGTGTGTGTGTGTGTGTGTGTGTGTGTGTGTGTGTGTGTGTGTGTGTGTGTGTGTGTGTGTGTGTGTGTGTGTGTGTGTGTGTGTGTGTGCGCGTGCGTGCATGTGTGCATGTGTGCATGTGTGCATGTGTGCGTGTGTGTGTGCATGTGTGCGTGCGTATGTGTTTGTATGTGCGCATGCATACTGTGTTCGCACCTGTGTGTGTGTCCGTGTGTGCGTGTGCATGTGCGTGCAGGCGTGCGCAACTGTGTATTCTTCCACAACAGGTGAAGAGAGACATCAGCCTGCCTGGTCGTGTCGTGCCTTGCGGTGCGGTGCGGTGCTGTACTGTACGCAGTGCAGCAGGCCTGGGGGGAGCAGCTGTTGAAGGCTGGGCTGTAAAGCTTTATTAGGAATATGGGAGTATTTGGGAGTTATTGGATGCGAGCACACAAGAGTTAGAGGAGAAGGAGGAGGATGCTCACTGTGTGTGTGTGTGTGTGTGTGTGTGTGTGTGTGTGTGTGTGTGTGTGTGTGTGTGTGTGTGTGTGTGTGTGTGTGTGTGTGTGTGTGTGTGTGTGTGTGTGTGTGTGTGTGTGTGTGTGTCTGTTCGCTTCAGAGAGAATAACCTAATTTCCTGAGAACCATAAAACTCCCAATATGCCTCTGTGTCCTGTGCACATGATATACTGTCATTGTTAAAAGGTTTTTTTCCTTTTAAAATACTAATACAGTAGGCTATGCCACCAGTCACATACAGTCTAAGTCTGAAATGTCACCTACATGTTAACATGCAGCTCTCAAAAGGGCATAGAGCTCATCTACATTTATGTACCTGTGAACTGTACTGTTATTCCAAACTCAGCACCACTCCATCCAGCAAGGTCGTGTGCAGTGCCTCTTCCAGTGATGGCACTGAACTAATTGCACACCTCAGCTAGCGGTGGGGTTTAAAGGTAGAGTATGCAGGTTTTTAGTAGACTTCCAGCATTTATTATGTCCAAATGTTATCTTTTTCATGAATTTTCCCCGCCGCCATCAATTTTTAAGTATTCATTATGATATGTATTTTTTATTATTCCAGTAATAGACATATTCAGATGAAAAATAACTGTATCATACCATGGTGGTCAGACCAGCAAATATTACTCTGTAAATATTCATGAAAAGATAACATTTGGGAATGGGCACAGTTGCATGCATAGTTGCAATGCCTACTCTGGCCACAATCCTACGTACATACTCTACCTTTAATTCATTTTAACGCAAGCGGCAATTAGCCTGAGTATCATCCTCCGTAGTGACCGCGCTAGCTCAATACTTTCGCTTGCTGACCACGGAGTCTGACCCTGCAGCCACCCCCGGCAGTTGGAAATTATCTCACTTAATGAGGGAATTAGCCTTTCGCAAAACCCCTCCCACAAACGGCCGCCAACCAATCCGAGCTCAGCAACGGTAACTAAGGAGTGTAATAGAACTTGTCGAGGTCCGTCAAAAACCTACGATTTCAGGGAGACATACAACGTGTGCCTATGGCACCGTCAGGGTCCGACACCATCTGAAGATTAATTAGGACCTCATTTTTTCACTTTCCCGAAGCAAAAACCTCAAGCGGACTGATAACAGGGATGGATTAAGCCATGTGAAGGCTATTAGCTCCAGGTGATCATATTTAAAATTAGCAGGCTAACTGTGCAATCGTCTTGTTTGCTAATATAGCCCCCTTCCCCCTTGCATTTAGCTGGCAGAAAACGTACCCTAAACAAATAATCAATGCATCGCTCAGACTTAAGGACAATATTATATGATATTATAGTATTGGATCCACGGCATTATGATTCAAATTTTATTGGGAAACTACTAGTTGCGTTGTTTAATATGCGCCAAATGCACAGCCCACGGAGCAGCCCCCACCCTCTCTCCTTCCCAGTTTGTGTCTGTGTATATGCGTCGAGTGTGACAGCAAAAAAAGTAACACTGAAATGGGGCTGCGCTTGTTCCAACCTTGTTATGAAGATATTAACTGTCAACTAAAACCATTAAAGTGAACAGAAGAGAAACGCCCAGTGTGACTGCCCAAGAGCTGCGCAGTGTCAGTGCCGAAAGCCCGTCAAAGGTCTTGTCGGACGGCAATGTCCCAGTTTACACCAAGCACTATCAAATGTCCTGGTTACAGACATCACATCGCCATCATCAAGTTGTTGTATTTCAGTTGAATAGAGGGCTTGGGGAGGGGCTTAGACTATCAGCGAGCCTATTGGCTGTTCAGATACTGAACGAATATCTGAATTCCAACTGCCAGGGGTGGCTGCAGGGTCAGACTCCGTGGTCAGCAAGCGAAAGTATTGAGCTAGCGCGGTCACTACGGAGGATGATACTCAGGCTAAGCGGCAATATCTTTGTCTATATTTTTCCCTGATGATGAAGACCACATCAAAATATGGTCGAAATGTGTTAGCATTTAAATCATGACCACCCACATTTAATGAATGATTAAAAAAAACAAACATTTTTTCATTGTGATACCTGTGAGTACCTGAGACCTGTTGGCTTTTGTGTTGCGTGTGTTTGTGTTGAATAAGAGCAGCTGGGCTTCCTCTGTCAACAGTAGATCTCATTACAGCCCGGCTGCTCCCTCTGCATATCTACCTCTCTCATGGCCACACTGACACAGAGGCAGTAGAGGCACATCTTGTCACCAGGCTAGGCAGGCAGTAGGCAACTAGTGGCCATTTTTTTTGCGAATGTTCATTCTTTTGAATTTTCCCTTTGGGCCCCAACTTACCCTAGAATCGCCTAAAGGAGGCAGGCAGGCCTGCTGACAGGGCAAGACAAATGGGTAAGTTGTTATGGGTCAAGGGAGAGAAGAAGGGGCCCAGAATTAGGTGATTGGTACATCGTGTGTATTGATGGGGGGCTCATTTAGATGGTTTTCTCCTGGGCCCAGCCAACACTGTCAGATACCCTGGATACCCTCTGCATAGCTACCTCTCTCATGGCCACACTGACACGGAGGCAGGCCTGCTGACAGGGCAGGACAAACGGGTCAGTTGTTCTGGGTCCAGAGCGAGAAGGAGCCCAGAATTGGGTCCCCATGACATTATATTAATTGAGAGGGGGCCCCTTTCAGATTATTTTCTCCTGAGCCCATGCTGTCAGCTGCCCTGCTGCTACCGCTCCTCCCATGGCCACGCTGACACCAAGGCTTTGGCTTCCCGTGTGGGGGATGAGGAGCATGGGACTGGACAAGTGGTGAATGCAATTAAATCAAACGTGAAATCCAATCCGTCCCACCCACCTTTCATCCCTGCACATGGGAGACTATGTTTGAGGATTCAGAGACAATGTAATTGCGATACTCATCTTTAGTTATTGTGAACAAATCGCATTCACAAGTTTTAATGAATTTGGACAGAATGCACTGAGAAAATTGTGTTCATGGATAGCAATTCGGTCGGATGAACTCCCATTGATCACCTCCAGACAAAAAAAAATCTACACTGAAGGCGAATTTTCAGCGTGACCATGATTTCCATGCCTGTGCCAGTGTGTGTGCCACTGCTGGCTGGTAACATGTTTGCTGTCATCCAGCAACCTTCTGGGGAATTTCCGTCCCAATGTACAGCTCTCGGATCAGGTGTTTGCTCCCGCCGTCCTGCACTCGAGTATTGTAAGTTCGAAAGCGAAAGCTGGTCCCAGGTCTGTGGCTTTGGCAGCCTTTCGACAGACCACCCCATCTGTCTGTCCATCCGTCACACACACACACGCACACACACACACACACAGGGACGTAGCAGCACATTTTGGGCCCTAAGTACAATCAGCTCCAATGGCCGGCATATATCTTCATAAATTGCACTGTGTGTGGGCCCCTTATATACATGGGGCCCTGTTGACTCAGTCACACTTTACCCCCTTGAACAACGCCCCTGCACACACACACGTGCGCGCACACGCGCGCACACACACACACACACACACACACACACACACACACACACACACACACACACACACACACACACACACACACACACACAGACCAGCCGACAGGGGGGGACAAAGGGGTATATTGTCCTGGGCCTAGGAAGATAGGGGGTCCAATAGGGGGTCCATTACATTGTAGGGTGCGTTCAGGTAAATTGGGCCATCAGCTAAATTGGGCCGTATAAGCATTGGGTGTCTCATTTCTTTCAATTCTACAGATCAACCACCACAAATGCACTGAAATTGTTGCAACATTACTACTCTATCTTTTTAAAGTCATTCGAATAGCATAATACTTTTTTGATGGGCAGGGGAAACCCTCATATTGCCAAAATAAGAAATAGTCTAGATAAAATAAGGATGATACTGTTGTCAGATGTGATAAAAACTGAAAAATTGATATGTCTTTAGGTTTGAATATGTGCCCTTAATCTGGAAAAACATAACTGTGGCAACATTGTGATGTTTGAATACCTAAAAATGTCCAAAAACCCATCAGCCCATTTTGACTGAACATGTTAAGGTAAAGTGGGCCGCCCCTTTCAGGTAATTTGGGCCGCTTTTTAGATGCGTCCCAGCATCTCTGTAAGAGGGTATGTCTGTCCGTCCGTCCGTCCGTCTGCAACGCATTCTTCAAATTGTTCCCTCCTGTGTCCACAAAGGTGCCAGTGTTGACTATTTGGCCCGGAGCACGCAGCTGATTGCATTGCGAGACAGGCGGAGCGCGATCAGAGAGCAGTGCATTGCAAGTGCTCGTACATTGAAGAAGAAGCAGTGATAATGTGCCAGTTACCCTGTAGCCAGGACAACTGAGGGGGGCATTCAATTTTCTGCATTATTTTGCATTTGGGCCGTGGGAGGCAACTTCGTTTCGTTTTAACCAACACCACTGTGAAGTGTGTGTCACTATGTTCACAGAATTCACCGCCTTATGAAACACTTCGCCCCGAGGATGTCAGACGTGAGGGGGGCTTAATCATGTTGTGTATGATAGTGTCACGTCGTGCTCAACTATTTGGTTTGTCAGAAACTCGCGGCAATGACACTGAAACATGGTGCTCGAACTACAAGTAGACAAATGCGCCATTTGACATAGGCTACTGCGTGTTACTGATGTTCTCGGACATATTGCAAGAGAGGTTCATTCGTTTTCTGCTGACGGCCGTGTGGACCGCACAGGCGCTTCCCGTTGCGCTCAGAGAGATTGCTTTGCAGTCGTTTGAATTTGGTAAACTCTTGCACTCTTACAATGACGCTGACTGCTTTGTGCCTTGACGTTAAAAAGCTGGCATTGAACCATACAGCGCATGATTCACCCAAACGGTTTTATTTATATATTATTTGTCGATGTTTACATTCTTTCCCACTTGGACATCACACTGAAATGGCGTGATAGGCTAAAGGTTGTTAGCCTAAATAGCCTACTAACAAGGTCTGGTAATTTGTAATGTAGGCTACTTGATCCAGGCTATTTGGAATCACATGGTACTTTTCCAAATCCAAGCTTAGTTATTATAGCCTAAATTTCTTTCGCCATTTCGCTGCTGCCACATAGGCCTAGTCTATTTGGAGTTTCCATGGGCAATATGACAATAAACAGAAAGCACATCCTCAGGGTGGTGTTGACATGTTATGAGGAGGCCAGGGGGCGTTTGGGCATAAAAGGTTGGAACTGGCAGAGATGGACGCATCTGTTGTCCGCCTGTCGGACTTGTTTCTATGGGAATTACCATTCATATTTTCTACAAAAATAATGTGACAACTATTAAGGAAGATGGAGGTGTCAGGGGAGCTCTTTTCATGAAGTTGTGATATCTTTTTGGAAACAGATGTGTTGAAAGCTAAAAAAAAAATAGAGGAATATTAAAATTATCGGTAACACTTTATTTTAGGGACACATCTATTAGCACTAATACATAAAATATTAATGCATGTGTAAGTAACTTGTAAGGCATGTACTAAGCAAAATAAGACAGTTGTTAAGCATGTATTCACAAATGTCTTGTTCATGCACAATAAGGGATTTATTACCATTATAACCTTAGTAAGGACCTAGTAGACCTAGATTTCTATTTATGTGTAAGCAGTAAGGGCCAGAATACAATGTGTATAAGCTCCTGGTACACTGTGTGAACAAACCCTGAACAGTGTGAAAACATAAGGGTCCCTATTCTAAAGTGATGCATTGCTCAGCCCAGATGGCTTAGGGCCCCCGCACTACCTAGGGCCCCCACTCTACCTAGGGCCCCCGCACTACCTAGGGCCCCCACTCTACGCACCCCCCCCTCCCCCCCCCCCCCCCCCCCCCCCCCCCCGGGAAGCAAAGTGTAAGAACATTTCAGATTCTACAAACCCCAACTCCGATGAAGTTGGGACGTTTGGTAAACAGTGAATAAAATCAAAATGCTATCATTTTCAAAACATTCAATCTATTCATTAGATGGAGAAAAGTGAAAAGACAACATATTAAGTGTTAAAACCGAGAAAAAATATTGTTTTGGGGGACATATGAACTCATTTCTAATTTGATAAATCCAACACGTCTCAAAAGAGTTGGGACGGGGATCAGTGAAATTTAGTAAACATCCAAATAAGATAAAACAACAAAGAAGAACATTTCAAAATGAATTGTACTGACGGACAATATAGGTGTCCAGGTATAAGATCATCACAGAGAGGCTGAGTCACTCAGAATTAAAGATGCAAAGGGAATAATTACCATAGTTATTACATACATTTTTGAATTCCCTTTGATTTACCACGATTGAGTGTATATAAGACATATTTTTGTTAATAAAATCATTGCATAGGTTCATGACATCATGAAATATACATTAGCTGTAGTCTCACTCTAGCACTCCAGGAATTAGAGCTATTGAAAATTGACCATATTAAGAATGCTTAATGCATGAAAATGATACAGGGGTGTAACATTCTCCTAAGCACCTGAGCTCACTTGAAATATACCCAGAAGACATGGGAAACTGTCCTTTGCTTACAGAAGTCAGCAGAAGTTGTAGAAGTCCATTCTTTTTGACAATAATAGAGCATTGCACATCCTGTGCTACAGTGAAAATGGACCATCCAACTTGTGTTAGTGCTAGCTTCAAAAGTCAGCCTCCATGATGGCATGCGGGTGCAGTAGTGCATTGGTTAAGATGTTCTCACTCATCTGTAGAGTTAAATACAGTGCTGAATGGTATAAATGGGTTTTAAACAGCATAAAAAGCCACTCATGCATTATATTTTGAAGGGAGATCTTCGATTACTGCCACATAGTAAGGTCAAATTGCATTCTCTACTATGTTTTAACAGTTTGGCTCCATCATAAGGACCAGCAGGTGATAAAATGGTGGGTTTTTGGTCAAGACCTGTCACACTGTAAGCACTACAGAAAGGAAAACATTGCAAAACATGACAAGGAATACACCCACCATTTAAGCTGATGAAATAATTTCCAAGATAGGAATTAACACTGTTTTTTATATAAAATCATCTCATCGGTTAATGTATTTAACTGTTAAGTGTTGTCTTTTGTTTTGTTTTTAGTCTTCCTCGACATTTGCTGCCATTTATTGTCCCCGTCCCAACTCTTTTGAGACGTGTTGGATTTATCGAATTAGAAATGAGTATATATGTCCCCCAAAACAATATTTTTTCTCGGTTTTAACACTTAATATGTTGTCTTTTCACTATTCTCCATCTAATGAATGGATTGAATGTTTTGAAAATGATAGCATTTTGATTTTATTCACTGTTTACCAAACGTCCCAACTTCATCGGAGTTGGGGTTTGTACATTAGTCTCAGTAGGTATGAAGAATCTCACTTATTCTACTCATTATGTTACTGAGTAATTGGAAGCAATATATAGCAAGGATTGGACGTAAAGTTATCAATGACGGTGGGTGGTGAGATGTCATTTTTTTCATACACCAATTAGTTTTAATTGTAAAAACCCTACAATAAATGCAGAATATAACGATGAGTAATAGTTTGGAAGCGAAACTAAGCTATTCCTTTCTGATAAATAAGTTAATGTTTGAGAAACTTAGCTACAAGAAGTGCAGTGCATGATGGGTACGCCCTTAGTCAGAAATGCAATGCATGGCCAATGCAGCAATGATAATATTTCTGTTGTTACGTACATGGCAAATTGTTTGAATAGCAACTAAATTTCACAAGTGAGGGGAGGAGCTAAGGACATAGGCTCAGAGCTGGGTAGGTTGTCTGTTGGCCTAGATTGCGTACCCATCATGCACTGCACTTCTTGAAGCTAATGTTCTCAAACATTCACTTAATTATCACAAAAGAGTAGTTTAGTTTTGCTTCAAAACTATTATTCTAATGTTCTGCATTTATTTTGGGGTTTTTTACAATTAAAACTCAGTGGTACATGAAAAAAAATTACATCTCACCAACCCACCGCCATTGACAAGTGTATGTTCAATCCTTGCTATATATAGGCTCTTGTTACCTCCCTGTCATTGATATGAACAAGAGAAAACTAGATGACTCAGCTAAGTAATTATTAATCATTTCATATACCCTTACAGTTTGTAGATCGGGGGGGGTAGGTAGTGCTGGCCTGGGTGGTGTGGGGGCCTTAGGACTTTGATAGTGCAGAGGCCCTAAGCCATCTGGGCTGACCAATGCATCACTTTAGAATAGGGACCCTTATTCTGCATCTGTTTTCACACTGTTCAGGGTTTGTTCACACAGTGTGTCGGGAGCTTATACACATTGTATTCTGCCACTTACTACTTACTAATAAATAGAAATATAGGCTTACTGGTCCTTACTAAGGTTATATTAGTAATAAAACCCTAATTGCGCATGAACAAGACATTTGTGAATACATGCTTAACAACTGTCTTATTTTGCTTAGTACATGCCTTACAAGTTACTTATACAGGCATTAATATTGTATGTATTAGTGCTAATAGATGTGTCCCTAAAATAAAGTGTTACCAAATTATCACTAATTTTGTTTTTCTTTTGTGCAATTCTTAGTTTTACCATTGGAATGAATAAGTGGCCCATTTTGCCTGAATAGGTGGCCCATTTTACCTGAATGCTTTTTTTCCATTCAGGATGACACACCTGTCACTAAAACTTGTAAAAATGTATATTTTTTACATGAATCTTCTTGTTTTTTGTAATGAAATGGAAGATTATGAGTCACTTTATGCAATCAAACTTAAGTTTGGTTAATGTATTGATGTTCTTCCTCAGATTTCATCAGTCTTTCTGAATTTGCCGAAAAGTGGCCCAATTTAGCTGAATGCACCCTATGTATTGGGGTATGGGGGCCTTTCAGATGGCTTTGTACTAGGCCGGCAAAAGTTGTCAGCAGCCCTGCACACACACACACACACAGCAGTCGGTGTCCTCCTGCATGCCTGATGATTGGCACTCAAGGGACAGTGGGGACACTGTGGATGCTACTGCAAAGGATCCAGTCGACCGTGACTCTTCTCTTCTGAAGGGGGCCTGCACACGCACGCATGCACGTACACACGCACACTAGCATGCGCGTGCGCACACACACAGTTAGTGTGGTGTGACAATTGGAGTGGCAAATACTCATGCAGGACCGAGAGCGTGTCTGTGGATATTTGGATGGAGCCATCTAATCGCCTCGCTCTCTCTGCAAAAAGGCCAAGCCACTCTGAGATGTGGCAGCCGGCCAACCGTAATCTCCACTCATCACAGCCATCATGGGCATGGACCCAGAAGCCAAGATCACATATTCCAAATCAGCTGATATATCAGCTATACCCATAAACTAGCCAGGCCACAGCCTCCTATTTGAAAGTCCATGATAAGCAGGCTACCCATAAACACACAATAGAAGTGACTTCTCAAATAATTGTAAGTATTAAATTATTATTCCGCTGACACTTTAAGTAAAGCAATTAACAGCTAGGGATTTAGGTACAGGGTATTGGTTACAGTTCCTGAAGTAATACGCTCAATTGCTATGTTTACATGACACTTGCAATTCTGAGTTGATAATTCCGAATTAAATAGTTCCGGCGAGTTCCCTTTGATATTTCATTGAATTCCAAATTGTGAAGCAAGCAAGTAAAGACTCTCCTCTTTCGTGAGTATCTAACTAGACTAATGGTTGAGCTGCCCTAGACCCAGGCCAGACTCTTGACATGATGTGTATGTATGTGTGTGTGTACTCTTAAAAATCTAACTAAGCCTTCTTTGTATCTGCACTTGTTGTTCTGTATATTTCCTGTGCACTCTGTATCTGCTAGTGATATTGGCTATGATTATGTCCTCTTTTGGACAACACTTCCTCATCCAACTGGTAATGGTGGAAGGACCTATACCCCTCTCCTACCCATGACCAACTCTCTAACCAGAGGTCCACAGCTGCCTAACTACCATTGGCTCATTTAGTTAACAGATGGAGCGGTAACACTTTATTTTAATGTAACAACATGTAACATTGTGTACTTACAAAGTACACCCAATTCTAACCCTAATCCCAATTCTAACCCTAAAATACTGTGCAAGTACATATTGTTAAATGTTGTTAGTTTGTTCCTCTGTACCTAATAAATACAATTATGACATTTTAGAGGCGTAGACCACTGGAAAAATGTGAATTATAGCGATAGGCTACAACTGTGCGTAATCCTGACTTTAATCATAAATCCACAACAATGATTCTCTTCTTTTACACAATGCTGTCAAGCCTTTCTTTCTCCTGTTTTTACCTGGCTGGTAAATGTGGTTAGCTGTTCAGTGGAAAGGGGCTTAGGAGGCGCATTGTCAAAACATCTGCCCATACAGATAAACGTGTGACAATGGCACGAGTCAGGAGCAAATAAGAGGGAGATCTGTGTCAACGAGTGTGAGAGAGAGAGAGAGAGAGAGAGAGAGAGAGGGGGGGGGGGGGGGGAGAAAGAGGCAGCTGGTCACATGAGACACAAGGCTGCCATTGGAGCCCGAGAGGCATTGTCACCACAGAGCGGGGGCAAAGCAAATATGTGCTCAGGTCCATGGCAAACACCTGGCTGAATGGTTAAACTTTAGTTAACAGGAGGGCTGGCTCGCCCCGGCCACCAGACCACGGCATGCTGTCACTAGCCATGGCCACCACCATCCCCAGTAAAAGGCGGAAGGATGTTGGATGACGGAAGGCTCTGGCTGGGTTTCATTTGCCAACTACTAGCTTCCATTTCCCATCCATTCCTATGTCCATGCTCTGAAAGGTCATGTAAGTATCACAGCTTGTGCTCTGAAAGTAATGTTGTGAAGACAGTTTTATATGTTCAATTTAAGATTTCAATGTGGTATCGAATAAATGAGAAACCTACTTACCATACAGAGTCCCCTTACTGAATGATGAATTTTCGACATGCAATGGAAAACTCTGTTTAAGGATACATGACCATTGAGGAAACAGAGGTCATCCTCTGTATTATTATTTTTTTTAGAAATGTAACATGTATCTATATGATCTATGATCAACAATGATCAGTCTGTATACACCACCCCCATTTATCCTCAAGACAGTGATTAATGAAAACAAACTGAAGAGTTTGAAGCATTCTATATGTACAGCATGCAGCACTCAGTATTTGACCTCAGTATTTGAAAACGTCTCGTTATGGCCCTGTAGATGACCACATCTCAGAGTTGCTTGTCAGATATATTTCTAAGACTTGGTACTATACTACCATTATATTACATGAAGTATTATACCATTACGACTTGATCATTTCTATTCCGATAACAGGAAATTCATAACAGGTGCCGTGTCTTAACAAATTAAACAAGCAAGGACAGAATGTCTTTCCTTGTATTGTAACAGGAACATCCCACTAACACAAAGGGACATCAGGGACGTCTGGTCTGGTCAGCCTCTTGGAGACTGTGTCAAGTGTCAGGACTCGAGGGGACGAGGAAGGGACAGGAAGTTGGTTGGCAGTAGGCGTGTGAGCGTATGGACAGATCTGTCTCTCTCTAAAGCGACTGGGCGGCAGTGGTGACCGTGGTAGTGAAAGTGAGGAAAAGGGGGGAGAAGAAGACTAAGGGGTGTGGGGGGGGGGTGGAGAGAGAGAAGAGACGTCTGCCAGCCCTCTTGCTGCTGTCACTCTCGCTTTCTTTACCTTTCAACTCCTTTCCCTCCCTCCTCTTGCCTCTATCCATCTCTTTTTGATGCTCTCATCCTTCTCTGTCTCTGTCTGTCTTTCTCCCATCCATTTTAATACTCGCACGCCCACACAGATCACAACACGCACACAAACACACAGCAGTCCTCCTCTCGTCCATTTAAATACTCGTACGCCCACGCGGGACACACACACACACACACACACACACACACACACACACACACACACACACACACACACGGACACACAGACACACGCACACGCTCATGCACACACAGACACAGACACAGACACAGACACAGACACAGACACACACACACACACACACACACACACACACACACACACACACACACACACACACACACACACACACACACACACACACACACACACAGCCTCTTCCAGCCAGCAGGCAGCTGGTCCTGACCCCTCATCATGTCCCCTTCCTGCTCTGCCATGTGCTGCCTGTCACAGCAGTGTCATCGCAGTGAGTGGCCCTGTCCCTCTCTCTCTCTCGATCCCTGCTGGGACATCTCCCTCCTCAACACCACGTAATCAATGAGGTCTCACCAGTTCCCCATACACATAGTGCACACACACACACACACACACACACACGCACACGTACGCACGCACGCACGCATACAAACAGAACGCAGCATGCATGTGCGCACACACACACACACACACACACACACACACACACACACACACACACACACACACACACACACACACACACACACACACACACACACACACACACACACACACACACACAAGGTTACTCTCCAATTCTCACACACTTACATACGGTACATACTCACTCTCTCACAAATAGACCCCAATTCACTTTCTCTCTCTGTCTCGCACGCACGCACGCGTGCACACCCTCTCTCTCTCTCACTCTCACACACACACACACACACACACACACACACACACACACACACACACACACACACACACACACACACACACACACACACACACACACACAGAGTGTGTCCCCCCCCCCCCCCCTCTCCAATGGACAGAGATGGATGGAGTGACCCTTGACCGCTGGCTGTGGTGCTGCCGCGTCTGTCACCGTTGTCACCCAGAGCAGCCGTCACACCACAGTACAATGGAGGAGCTGGCCCTGCCTATAGTCACCACCACCACCACCACCACTGGTCAAGTCCCACTCCGCTATGTGGCCCTGAGTGAGTGAGGGAGTGGCGGTGGTGGACAGGGATGCTGATAGGGAGGGACAAAAGGGTGAGATGTCCCGGGCCCAGGGAGAAAGGGGGGCCAGAATTGGGTCCTCATTACATTGTATGCATTGGGTTTGGGGCCCTTTCAGTTGTCTTTGTCCCGGGTCCAGCCAAAGCTGTCAGCGGCCCTGGTGGTGGACACAATCCAATTTCAAAAGACAACTCCTGTCTCAGGGTTTTTTATTTGATCTTCTCTTCTCTTCGATGAAATAGATAGACAAGTCCTCACCAGCTTCAAAAGAAGTGGGAAATAAGGTTAAGGGTTTATTCGCTTTGCATATTAAATAAAAGAAGCAGCGTTATAGTCCTTTTGTTTGTTCACGCTTTGCTTGCGAACCATCAAAACATAGTAAGTGGTTTACGGAACAAAAAACAAAATGTCCGCACACCGAGCTTCCTCCTCATTTATTTATCTAAAGCGCGACCTATTCTTTTTACCTTCTGCGCTTTTTAATGAGATTCTCTCCCTTTATGACTTGTCCACACGTCCAATTCTCCATTCAGTTCCTCGGTAACCCGATCGCGCCCTTGTGTCACCTTCTCACTCTCATCTTTTTGTCTCAGGCCTACCTTTGATAAGAAAAAAACACACGCTGCCTCCTGTGTGCGAGCGAAGCCTATCTAGAAATGTTTGACATTTTGATAGCAAGCGGGCCCCATTGTTACGCCGTTTGGTTTTTGTTTGTTCTATTTACATAACTAGCCGATACTCTTTGGAAATGAAAATCGAATGCTGCTAGTGGACGAGAGAGAAAGCGTGTGCGTGTGTGTGTGTGTGTGTGTGTGTGTGTGTGTGTTGGAAGGAAGGAGGGGGTACTGCCAGGAAGCGCATCTATTCTCTCTCTCTCTCTCTCTCTCTCTCTCTCTCTCTCTCTCTCTCTCTCTCTCTCTCTCTCTCTCTCTCTCTCATCTGTGAGTAACATCTGGTGGCGCGGCCGGGCCTCCGCTGGCGAAGCTGGAGGAATGCAGCCGCAGATTAGGCCCACCTGCCTGCATGAAATACCAGAGGAGGGGAACACCGATGACATTTACACAGTGACATTTAAGCAGAGAGAGAGAGGGAGAGGGAGAGGGAAAGGGAAAGAGAGAGAGAGAGAGAGAGAGAGAGAGAGAGAGAGAGAGAGAGAGAGAGAGAAAGAAAGAAAGAAAGAAAGAAAGAAAGAAAGAAAGAAAGAAGAAAGAAACAAGAAAGAAAGGCAGAAAGAGAGATAGAGAGAGACAGAGAGAAAAGGGGGACAGAGTGGCAAAGAGAGTGGGGGGATGCCATCAGCTCTCGCAGGAGAAGAAGAAAGAGGAGGAGAAGGAGGAGGAGGAGGAGGAGGAGGAAGGGGGACTGAGCAATTCTGATAACAATGGCTTCCATGGCGATATCGCTGGACAGAAAAATAATACTGTTGTCTAGCGTGAAAGGTCTGATCTGTGTTGAGGTAAATAAAACAGAGAAGATGACCTCTGTGGCTAAAGCTACTGTCACTGCCATTCCGCTTTATGTCCAAATACACCCAGTCATTCCACCAGAGGTTGCTTGGATTTTAAAAGCACTTAAAAGAGTTTAAAAAAGGCCCCGCCATGGCTCTAGCGGCTGGGCATTGGACTGCTTCCTGGGCGACCCACGTTCAGCTCCCAGCCCGGGCCATTTCCATATCCTTCCCCGTCTCTCTCTCCCAACTTGTGTTCCTGTCATCTCCCACTGTCCTGTCTAAAAAATAATACAAATCCCTAAATATATTATGTAGGCTACTGTATATATATATATATATATAAAAAAGAATTAAAAAAATGAACCAGTATGGGACAGTGCAGAGGACACATGGATCAAGGAAAGGGAAGATGAACTGAGAGACAGCAATCACAAAAGAAAAAGAAAAACTGTGTTTAAGAGACGAAAAATTGATTGAAGATTCATATTATGTGATTAATAATTACTCTCTTTTTGTAATCCCCTTTGTTTTTTCCCCTAGAGACGTTGTTTACGATGTGGGGCCGAGAATGTCAGAGGACCAGGGCAAATCAACTTGAGATATCTCGAATGCACGCAAAGGAGAATAGCGATGATTAAACTAGTATTTGGATGAATATATAATGACAGAAAAAACATCCACAGACCCTTCAGAAAGGGCATCAAATCTTGAAAAACAATCCTTGGATTGAGAAAACTGCCCCCTCCTCCTACTTCAAAGGAAAAAAAACAGCAAAAAACACACAGATGAATTAGTCCACTCTGCATTTGGCTAAAGCTGAGACAGCACTCAAGCAATCCCCCGCAAGCATTAAACAGTCGCTTTCCAAGGGATGCAGAAGTCTGCAATCCGATTACAAATCCCATCTCCCCAGGAGGCCCAGGGCTATTGGCATCTGACCTTTAGCATCCAGAAAGAGATCTCTGCTTGACAACCAACAGCGTGGTGCATGATGGGCAATGGCATGCCAGCCACATCATTATACACCCACCCACCTATTCCCCCAACACCACCATCACCCCACTAAAATTTGCAACGCTAACACTTACCTTAGAGAGTAGGACCACATACGTACGGACACCCTCCACAGTAAACGTATGCAGTGCTAGTCCAACACTTAGAGAGTTGGTTTGGGTGATGAAATAGTGTCTTGGCTGATGTTAAATCAACTCTCTAAGTAATGAATTAACACTTCTTTTTTACTGTGTATGGAAGAGTGTTAAAATTCATCTGTCATTCGACACTGAAAAGACTGTTTTTGGGCCGCCTCACTAAGTGTTAAATTAAACACCACCTCCCCCAATGGACAAACCAAACCACCCAGCCAAGCAACATCACTAGGCCGCAGGGTCACAACACAGTCAGGCTCCAGAGGAGTGTGGAAGGTGCGCAGGGGGAGGTTTAGGGCTCCACTGTGCCCAGAAGGGGGGGGGGGAGAGGTGCAATGCGGTGGCTGGGCTAGGGAGGTTGGTTCAGGTGGTGGTGGTGATGGTTGTGGTAGGTGGGGTGCAGGGCGGGGCCTTCCAGCCCCCATGGAGGCTTACTGCTGATAGTGACGGGGGCTCTGGTTCTCCGTTCGATGATGGAGCCTCATTATGCAAACGACTCCCCGACTCCCACTGTATAATTAGCACCTAATTAATTTGAGTCCCATCTTTCATCTCCGCTGTGGTCCGGGCCGGGCCGGGACCTCGTCGTCTTTTCCTCTTTCCTCCATTTGCAGCATGATATTAATGTTACGGGTGGGCGCTGATGAAACGAACTGATATAATTAATTAAATCCTGTATCTGTTGTTTTTTTTGTAATACTTTTTTTTCACGAAGGGATGGAAAATAATAAGTGCGATGAGCAAGGCTTGATTAACCCTATTATATTGGTTAATACGGGACATCATTTAATAATCAAGGAAGCAGCACAATTATGAGGGAATGTAAATTCCCCCTCTAATGAGGACTTCTGTCAATTTGGGAAACGTTTTGTTTGGACAAGCAATGCAAGCTCTGCATTCTTGTCATTGGCTCATTTATTTCAATGTAATGTGTGAAAAAAGTCTAAGCGCTTGGAGATTATTTACGTGTGGTTTTAACCCTTTAAAGAGAACGACACTGTTTTAAGTTTGTTATTGTCAAAATGGCCATGCCAAGGCTGTGATTTGTTACTTAAGAGTCTCTTCAATATCATAGAGATGTTGTAATGTTGTAGTGACTTTTTTCATTGACAGGGAGTCTTTTGACAGTTTGACAGTGAGGCTATATGATGATTGTGTATTTACTCATGACATTGAAGACCATATTTTTTTGTGCTGAATCACATAATTAACACATTTGAATGCAAACTTTAGGCCACATTCAGGTCATAAAAGTTACTCATTCTGCTAGGCAAACATTGATGCCTTCACAAAACGAGGGGGAGGAAAATATGCTCCAGTAAAAGTTACTGAGACAGAAATAATTTCACTTGTAATGATTTACAGACCGAGAGCATGGGACCCACCCGTGCGTTCAAATGACCAATAATCTGTCTGACCAATAGACTGTCTGACTGTGGTCCACATAACCTAATCTACCATAGCTGAGCATGCCTAGGCGGATATCGAGTACACAACATTGGCCAATTCGTCACAGCAAAGTGGAAACAATCTATATTTTATGACACGAGGAAGAGCTGATGATGAGGGGTTAACCCTATGTTTCCACCCACAGCCTATCTAGATTTTTCTAACTTCTAACAAAGATTTTTTTCAAAAACATTTCTTTACTGATAGGTCATGGTAAGGGATGGTTTTGGTCTGGCACAGCAAAACAGTCCTTCTTGTGATAACAGAATTTGAATTTGGTAGGCTATTGACCGAGTGCAAAAGGGAAGGTTTGTAATTCTTCTAACATAGAGCTGTGGAAACACAGGGACACTGCACAGTCTTTCTGTGAGTTAAGGCTTAATTCCTTTTCAATCAATATGTGATTAATGTGTGGCTTTTTTCCGCAAATGATCAACTGGACTGCATCAGGGCAGCCAATGAGGCATACAGATTTCATATCACTGAAGCTTGACAAAAGGGCATTTTTTTTGTCCAGTAGGGCAAAGGGGCAGGTGCTTAAGCTGTGTTGACCTGTGTGTATTCAACAAACATTGTGACCCTCGCTTGATACACTGCCAGAACGGCCTGAGGGGGTGTAGAGTAGACACTCCAATACAATTGAAGATGTGCATGCTTCAGGGTGTTGTGCTACAAAGCTATTTCAAGTCGTGAACACACCAATAATCAGGAGGGGTGTTGAAGGCTCCAGTAGCTGCCATGCGATTACTTGACACAGATTTGGGGTATCATTCTATTCTAATGACTTCCCGTCACAGGTTTTATTTCCAACAGTTTAAAACACTCAATGGACCCTTTCATGACTTTAGTTTATAAAAAATGAAGCCCAAGGTGAAGAGGGCAGCTGAGGACTAGCGGTTGTTAGTGAGTTGATGTTGTGGCCAGAAGGTAACAATTTAATTCCATACCAATAGGACCAGGGACCAGGGACTGTAGCCAACACCTGGCTGGCCCCTAAATAACTTTGGATAGAAAGCATCCGCTAAGCCTCATGTAACACAGTGACTAGGCCTTCTTCAATTCAGCACCATGGACAGCAGTCACAGCTCCAGTCTCACTCAGATGGTTCTGAATCTCTTGATAAACATGCTCTGCTCTCGCAGTAAAAAAGGAACCTGCACTCTATCACTGTGGCGAAACCCCTAACAGCTCTCTGAGGAATACAACAGGTACCTACGTATATGTGTCAAACTGGTTCTTGGAAGCCCCAGATGGTTCCTCAGAGAATCCATGAACGTAAAGGCAGGTACCCTTCCGTTGCCACTGTGGAAGAGCCTGTTAAGGTACTCTAAGGAACCTCTGGGCAGTTCCTAAAACTTTCTTCACGGAACTTCTCAGGTTCCTCAGAGAACTTTTAAGTTCCCTAACGTCCAACTGAAGGTTGTTAGAAGAACCCTTCACATTTGTACAGTGTAGTAGAACAACCCTACAGTACATCCTTCAACTGTTCACTTACATCTCAAAGATTGTATCTGCAGCTTGATAAAAGAGGAGATCCATTGCAAACTCCAACCAAAACACACATTTGCAGCGTACTAGCACACTTAATGGGTGATCAAACTGACTGATGAACACATTACTGCACAAGCTGATTCGCTGGACGGTCCTGGTCAATGGATGTTGGACTGGAAGAAGCTGGCACTCTGAATACCGTGATGGGAAGGCAACACAAACATTTATGAGAATGGCCCAACCCTTCAACACACTGACATCATTACCAAATAATCATCATCCGTCTACAGGAAATGGAGCTCAGTGTGAACATCATCGGAGGTTATTACTACAGGCGGGGAGGAATTCCTGCTCCTTTTGGCTGTACTTTCCTTCTTGTGTGGTAACCAGTCGTGGACTGGTAATCTGGCATACAGGGCATTTTCCCGGTGGGCCGACAGTTCCCAGGGAGTTTGTTTTCATGTTTGTTTGCTTGTTTGTTTTTTCTTATGGACTGATGTAGGGGAGACGGCCCATTGGTCCATCTTTGATATAAACAGTGGACTGGGTCAAGCAGGATATAGTACGTACTGCATGTGTATGTGTGAGGGGTCAGTCAAAGCCAAAAATGATCGGGTGCTTTTTTGGTCCCCGTCCAGCCCTGGTGTTGACCATGTGTTTTTGTTAAGACATTTGATTTGTCTTTTATTATTTTACAGATAGGACAGCAGGACAGAGCCAGGAAATGAGTTGGAAGAGGGAGGCGGGGAAGGATTTGGAAATGGCCCGGGCCAGCATCGAATCCGGGTCGTCGGTGTAGCAGTCCAGTGCCCAGCCGTTTGAGCCACAGCTGGGACTTGACCATGTACATTTATGAAACCATATGTCACAGCTTATAGATCATACATCATACATAGTCATGATCCTGGCAGGCCAGTAGTCAAATACAGTAACTCATTGTATATAACACAAAATGCTCTTTCAATTGATGACTTATGTATGAGGAACGCTTATGAATATGGTAAGAACGGTGACTTTAAATCACCCCCACTGACAGTCACCTAAATGAAACCCGCATTCTCTCTCCCATGTGTAATTGAAAGAGCAACGAAAGGTGAACAAGCCAGCAGTGGTTGGCCCCATCCTCTCCACAGTTCTTAATGAAAGAGGAGCTCTCTGAATATGCAGGTGACACACTCGCAGACAGAGAAATCAGCATATTTTTTAATCAGCATGCAGAGAGGAAGCTTGACCTAGCCCTCCATGCCACCATGATAATTTGGCATTTAACATTCCTTGGCATGAAACCACCGCACAAAATCCCTCTAACAGAGAAGAATAAGGCTTGGAGATCCATTGTGCTCCAATTGGACTGACTAGACTTGCTGTGAAGCCTCCCACTCCCCGTTCTCAACATCCCTCTTCCCATTATTTTGT
Source organism: Engraulis encrasicolus (assembly GCF_034702125.1). NCBI lineage: Eukaryota > Metazoa > Chordata > Actinopteri > Clupeiformes > Engraulidae > Engraulis > Engraulis encrasicolus. Next base: position 43,639,292 of record NC_085875.1, on the reverse strand, counting down.
TAAATCAGTCGTAAGACTGCATAGAGCTTATCACTCCATGTTGGTAAGATTTTTTAAAGTTGTGTAGGTTGTATGTAATGTATGTATGCATGTATGTTTTTGTCAGTTGTGCAACAGTCTTGAGATGTGATGTCATGTGTATGTCCTGTTGCTCAGGGACGCAAAATGAATTTCAGTGAAACTAACAATAAAGTCTAATAGTATCGTATCGTATCGTATCATACCGTATTGCATTCTGACGAAGTCCACTGCACCCCCATATTGTGATGTTCAAAGAAAAATAAATGTTTTGTGCGATTACAAACATATACACTATACATTTTAAAGTTGAGAAAAAAACTATGTAGTGTTGTTTGAACTCACTGAGATCATAGATGTTCCATTGGTGATCGTTGTTCTTTGTTCTCATAACTGGCTGAATCTGACCTCTAGACTGGTTGGGCAACCACATCTCAATCATGGCAGACTTAAGTTCTTTGTCTAAAATGAAACGCACAAGACACAGTTGTCAGTTGTGTGGCATACGATTAAAAATTGATGTGCTTCCTACTTTTTCACAGGCCGTGCTTACTAAACATCAGGGTGGTTGTGGATTTCTACTAATTCACTTACACTGTTTCCATTCTCTGGAGTGCCGCTTTCAGAGGCTTTTGATTCCAGTGACTCCAAGCACTTGTTTCAACCACTGTTGGCTCACAGCCTACATAAACAAATACATGCATCATACATCTCATCTACACCAATACCAGTCAGTCTTTTTAATCAGTATATGAGTATCTGCATATAGTTTTTTGATATATATATATATATATTTTAGGGGCTTTTATGCCTTTATTTGATAGGACAGTCTGAGATGGTGACAGGAAGCAAGTGGGACAGAGTGATGGGGTGGGATTGGGAAATGACCTCGGCCGGACTCGAACCGGGGTACCCCATGGGCATGCAAGCCCAAATGTGGGGGGCTTAGCGTGCTGCGCCACAGTGCACTGCATAGAGTTACATATATCAGATCTGCTGTAAAATAATCAGTCATGCCATAATGCTCAAAGGTATAGAACGTTTTAGTTGTTCTAGTAAATTCACATACCTTTCTGCATTCTTCGCAGTGCCTCCCTCTTCAGTGGTCTCTGATTCCAACGACTCCATTTGAAAGGTGCCATCACAGGCTCACAGGCTCCAAAAAGAATGAGACTATTTACCTTGATATCATTGCCTAGTTCATCGCGTACAGCTCTAGGGTGCTTTCTTTCTGTTCTCATGATTATCAAATCCCTACAAAAGGTCAAATCTCGTATAGAACCCCAGACAGGCTGATGGATAGTCATTTTGTATTCCTCACATTTTGGAGAAAATGCATCAACAGCTGGGTCATTAATACCCAGTCTCTTTCTTGTGACTTTGCAGCCCATTTAATCTTTGTTCAGGTATCGTGTCCCTGATATCATTTGACCAGTCTTTGGTCTTTCCCATGCTGGTGAGGTTGGAGTGTGACCGATTCACTCATACTATGGACTGATTCTGCTGATTCAATGTGTCTTTTATGCATGTTAGTATGTACAGGTGTCTTTAATTCAGATGACAAGTTGATCGGAAGTGCCCATCTGGTCTGTGGGCCCGGAACTGTAATCAGTTGTCAGGGGATCAAATACTTATTTTGCTCGATGAAATGGAAATAAATTAATATATATTCTCTTCAGTTTATTTCTGGATTTTCTTTTTGATGTTGTGTCTCTCCATGTTGGAATGCATATTATCATAAATTTATAGACTGATCATGTCTTTATTAGTGGGCAAACCAGCAAAATCAGCAAGGGATCAAATACATATTGGACTCACTGTACTTGTTTTTCCTGCTTACCACAAGCAAAGACTGTGATCTGTTGGAGCTGGCCCAGTTACTGGGGAACCTCTTTGTGTGTGTGTGTGTGTGTGTGTGTGTGTGTGTGTGTGTGTGTGTGTGTGTGTGTGTGTGTGTGTGTGTGTGTGTGTGTGTGTGTGTGTGTGTGTGTGTGCTTGCCTAAAACACTTACCTGTACTTTACTGTGACATTGTAAGAATGTTCAACCCCTATCATACTCTGTACACTGCCTACTTCTACATACTATACTATATCATAGATGTATCCATCAACACTTGTTGTCTACCTTAACTGACAGAGTATGTTTTTTTTTTTTTTTTTTTTTCTGCTTTGGTCTATCCCAACTCACAGAATGTCTTTTTGCACAATTACCTTTTCTACATTTATCTCTATTATTTTATTTTATTTTCCCCACCCTGATGACTATTCCTGTGTTTTTTTTTTGTCTTGAAATGTCCATGTGGGCTTTTGTGTATTTGTGTATTTATGTAAGCTACTGGATACCTGCATTTCCCCCTGGGGATCAATAAAGTTACTCTACTCTACTCTACTCTACTCTACTACTCTACCTAACTTGTAGTGCTAATTTATCATTTGATGAATGTAATATTTAACTCGCGAAAATGTAATATTTCCTTCCTAGATTTACTTATGTGTGTCTGCAGTGGCACTGGCCACTGGCATGCCCTCCAGGACCAAGGCTTGCCACCCCTTAGCCTGATTATCATCAACATTCAAATCTCTTCGAGACTTGCATTGCTCTTGACCTGACTAGTTGCAACGCCGCAGGTGTTGCGTCACTAGGATGGCACGGCCTGGCTAGCCACCCCTCACTATTGGCCTTTTCCCCTCTGAGAAGACAACAAGGACATGACTGGTGTTGTGCCTACAGTAATGGAATTAACACACAGCTCTAATCTCCTCTCTGTTTATACTATTCAACATTGGAATAACATTTTTGTACTGAAATTGTCATCTTCATACAACATCAAACACATAGTCAGTCACAGATCAGATCCTAAATCTTGCATAAGTTATACCCTTACTGTTACTTTATTACTGTTATATTACTGTTTTCAATCACTTACACTTCTCCATCTTGACAGCAACATTGGCCACTGGCCTACCACCCCTCACTGTTGGCCCTCTTGCCTTGGAGAGGACAGCAAGCCATTTGGTGTGCTGCCTACAAAGGAAATAATGAAAGAAACAGTCATTCCCAGTACTAAATGGTTTATTGGTACAGTAGTTTCACTGTGAAATATTGATAATCAAATGTTCTTAGCACCAAAGTTAGCACCAAACGTGGCATGGACATCTACACACATTACATCACTGACCTGAGTGAAACTAGGATGACATGGGTCTGTCAATCATGTTTCCTTATATGACCAATTCTGTGAAGAAAGCAAACATGTTACTTTGGATGTTGAGCTTTACTTATCTTGCTCTTGTGAACACTTAGTGTGAGCAGAGGCATTATGAACTGTGGCCTTGGCATCCATTGTTCTGTTTCACACAAAGTCTTTAAATATAGCATTTATTCAACGTAGACATGACAACTCACTTTCAAGTGCAATGCGTTCATTATTCAATCAACACTGTTTTAAAACAGCCCACTGTTTCACCACAAAACATATTTTTAAAGTAAAATGCTACTATAAAGTGTTTCTTCCTTATTCAGATCACTGCCTCACTATGAGCTATATTTGTAACTGAATTATGAGTAACCTGAATAGAACCGCCGACAATCAGATTAGCCTTGCTGGGAGGCCATCCATTACAATAATTAATTGACAATACTATTGGAAGAACCCTCCCCATGATGAATGACACTGACATCCACGGGACGGTCTGTTGAGGGGGTGGGGTAAATTAGAAAAGTGGCATTGTTCAAAAGATACATCAGTTGTTTTGATTCACAACAGAGGACAGAAGGGAAGGATGGAGTTGACACATGGCCATTCTTGATATCTCATTTTGAAAGAATAGTCTATGACTTTCATTTCAAGAGTTTGGCGAGGTAAAGGTGGACCCATTCCAAAAACTCAAAGTATGAAACCCTATACTACTATAAATGAGCAATAAGTAGGCCTAAGTGTAAGGGGAAAAAAATCCATGACATATTTTTTTCACAATAACCAACTGAGCATCAAAAACCACACCAAAAGAATATCCAGCAGGACTGTATCAAAAAATGTGATTGAGTTGAGTGCCTATGTATAGAGTGAGTCATTTGCTGGTACTGAAAGATGGTTACACCATTCTATCAAGTCTATTATAGATGGGCAGGCTTAAAAATCTGCCTGTGCTGTTAACACACTACACAGTACAAAAAAAATCTGGTAACATAAAAGGGCTATAACTTTATTGTGTGCCTTTTTTAAATAAATAAATAAATAAATAAATAGCACATGTAGGCCTACTTTCCGTTCTTCTACGTTATTTTAATTCACCTAAAAGCTATGTGACCAAAGTCGCAGTCTTTGGAGCGGTGGATTGCGTGTAGACATTTGGAAGAGCAGGCATGCAGCTGTATGCTAATAAGGCGCCAATCCCCACGCACCCACTTGCAGACAAGCACGCGCCATAGAATAAACATATTCGCACACACTCGCTTCCTCTCTCTCTCCACCCCCCCGCGCGCGCTCAAACACACAGGCGCACACAAACTCAACTGGTTCAAACCATGATGCCTGAACATAACCAGGTCATCTAATGATCACCAAAGCTGTTGGCAAATTATAGGCTACCAATTTTTTAGAGTGGCATATGAAGAAAGAAAAATCAGAAAGAAAAAATCAGTTTAGTTAAACGGTGGTTCGCGCTTTAAAATGCAAGCGCTTTCATTTTTGAGTAGGTTAAAACGTCTAAAACTATACATGCCAGAGTGGAAATACTTTTAGGATGAAAACATTTTTGTATTCAATTGTAAATGTCTCCTAGGCTACGCCTATTTTTGTTACTGCCTATAGACCTAACTATAACTTATTTTCATGCACAAGAAGACCAACTACTTGTATTGTCTAGTCTTCAGGCAGATAGATGCAGGTCTACTCATAGCCAAGATTTAGTGGTCGTCTCACCCACCAACTGACCTCTCTGGACCACGTTTGTCTATGTTGTTGGTAGCTTCACTGATTACACCCAGCACGCGCCCATTTCTTGACCAGATTGTATGTGTGTCCTATTTCACAACGGAGGGGTCAACTTGCTTTTCAGGCCCTCGCGCTGGGTGTCGCATGTGCAGCGTGGCCAGACGTGGCTATTGTGTTGAGAGATGAGAGGCCCTTATTAGTTATGTATGCGCAAGACAGCTGATTAAATCCAGTTAAACTAAGAGCCACGTGCCTTTGTATGAGAGCGGCAGTTTTGTTATATATGTTCAAGCAAATGGGTGTTGTTGCTTGAGTTTGTGTGTTGAGAATTCTCCATGTACCACCACGAATGACAAACAAGAGTACTGGATATACGAGACAGGATTGGATATAACAAGTCCATAGTGCCTGGCGTGATAACTACCATCTGAAATATCAGTGATGGTAGGTTATAATAATGCAAAAATAATTCATAACAAATGCAGTAATAACATCTGTAAATGTAGTAGGAATGCGCATAGATGTGGTGGCAAGATTCCCTTTTCATACTTGTATTATTATGGAGTCTGTGACCAGTCTGGCATTTTGCATTCCACTGTTTTGAGATTAGAGTTATGGCAGTGACTGACATTTCCTTTCGGACTATCAGTGGCCCCCGACAGAGGACTCACAAAGGCATGGCACGTGCGCGGCAGAGTCGGGATTCATCAGACCATAAAGAGAGGAGGGTCCCGGCGCGTGCGCCTCGCATAGGTAGAGGGGGTCCAGCGCGCATTAATATAATAATGCGCAGATACATCTGCTGAGCAATCTGCAAAGTCCTCCTACGCAGCGCCACGGACTGAATGTTTGAACCCTCCCACAAGCAATTCCACAGGGATCTTCTGTTCGTCTGATTGGTTGGAGAATCGGCGACAATGGGCGAGAACAATAGCATCATTCCTCCTTAAAAAGAGTGCTGCTATGCCTTGGAGACGAAAGCATTTCAGGGAGAGAAACATCACCATCCACCATCAGTTAAATTCCAATTGGACATTCGCGGCGTGTCTGTGCCCTCCGAAAACTGGATTCGATCAAAGTGTTCACCGATTTTTTAAAGTGCCTTTTACCGTCCGTCTGCCAGCATGCCCAAAGGGTTCCTCGTGAAAAGAAACAAGAAAGCGGGGCATGTTTCGTACCGGGTGCGCTCTGAAGAGGATGCCCAGGAACAGGCTCCAGCACCCGCCTGCCAAAATTTCACCGACACCCCATCCACTGCTGTGTCCGCCGCATCCAGCCCTGAGCGGGTCGCAGCATCACCCATCCACGTAGCAGACACGCCAGCGCCTGGCCAAGAGGCGAAACATGTGCAATTCGGCAACCCCGAGGCACTGTACCAGGCGCTCTATAGCCCCACCCGACCCATCAGCAAGGAGCACGAGAAGAGGTACTTCGACAGAAGTTTGAACCTCGGCTCGCCCATCTCCGCTGAGTCCTTTCCAACACCAGCCTCCCTCAGCAGCTTGGACCACCTGCTGTTCGCCCCGGTTGACTTGAAAATCGGCACCAGCAACAGCAACCGGATCGGCAGCAACAGCGCTATACCAAGTAATACCATCAGGAACACCACCACCACGAAAAGGCCTTCATCCGACAGTGAACGGAAAAGCAAAAACCCAAAAAAGCCCAAAGCGATTCGCAAACTTAATTTCGAAGACGAAGTGACAACGTCTCCTGTACTGGGTCTGAAAATCAAAGAGGGACCTGTAGACCCGAAGCCAAGACCCCTATCCGCGGGAAGCAACAAGCCATTGGGAGAGTTCATTTGCCAGCTGTGTAAAGAAGAGTACCCGGACCCGTTTTCCTTAGCTCAACATAAGTGCTCTAGAATTGTGAGGGTCGAGTACAGGTGCCCGGAGTGCGAAAAGGTATTCAGCTGTCCAGCCAATCTCGCCTCTCACAGGCGCTGGCACAAGCCAAGAGCCCAGAGGATGGCGGGGATGCCAGCACCGCAGGGCATGAAAATGCACTCTGCCAAAGTCGCCACCGATGTGAAATCAGCACCGGAAGACATGAAGGATGCGAGAATAGAACTTCTCTCAGACAGAGACACCACCAGCCCAGTTTTATCGGAATCTGGCTCCGAAGATGGAATGTATGACTGCCAACACTGTGGGAAACGATTTAAACGCCAAGCGTACTTGAGAAAACACATTTTGGCTCACCAAGCTTTGCAAAATCAGCTCCTTGACGAGCAAGCCTTTCAACACGTAGATCGACTGGAGTCTGCCCATCATGTGTCCTCTACAACAGACGAAAGCCAAAGCCCGAGTCCCCTGAACCTGAGCCCCGTTGACTGCCTTCTCTGCCCCGTCTGTGGGGAGAATTTTCCCAACCGGGCCAGTCAGGAGCGGCACCTGCGTCTCTTGCACTCATCTCAAGTTTTCCCGTGCAAGTATTGCCCTGCCACGTTTTACAGTTCGCCCGGACTCACAAGGCACATCAACAAATGTCATCCATCAGAAAACCGCCAGGTGATCCTTCTCCAAATGCCCGTGCGCCCCGCCTGCTGAACAGTTGTCTGTCATTGAATCATACTGTAAACTGATTAAAGCGTGAATGACACCCCCGGGGTTGTTTTCAAGCGGTCATCCAAAATAGCATTAGATGTGGGTCACGCTGAGGACAGGGCGCGCGAAGTGGCTTTCAAAACAAAACCAGCACAGCATCGACGTCTGAAATGAAATATATTTTCAGAATCTTTCAGAGAAGTTAGAATGCTTGAAGGGAAAGGTGTTGTTAGTTCGTCTGTTCAACTGTTACTTTAGGACAAATGCACTCGTGGTAATGTAATAGCTTAGACCTAAGAGATGTTTTAGGTGTACCTCTTGTCATGAAAGCCTTTCAATTCACATGCTGTAAAATGTGTCTATCATTGTAGCTTTAAAAAATAGCTTGTGGATCGCAGGACAGATTTGTCTCTGCCTTTGTGACAAGGGTATCAGAATATTTCCCTTGATAGTGATAGGCCACCTATGCCTTGTAGAGTTGTAAACACACGACATGCGCTGTACAACTGCCTTAAAGACTTCAATTTGATGATTGTTTTTAATTTTTAATGTTGGCACATTTTAAAATATTTCAGTGTAATTATTGCAATATGTTTAATCTTAATAATTTATTTTTATTTATTTATTTAACATTATTTTATTCAATGTATTGTATTGTGCGATTCTTCCTGTGTGTCCTGACATATTGTAGCCAAATGTTTTTTGTCCTTGTTATTATTGTTACGACGTTGTCAATGTTGTGAGTGGTTGCTCAATTTACAATCTACAGCTCTTGTAAACGTAAAGCTCTTATAGATGCAATCGTTTTTGTATAAACAGGTTATTTTGGTAAATGTTTGCTTTTATAGCGCCTTGATTGTATGTTCAAATTGTATGGTCATGTCTTGTCTTGAAATAAAATATTTTCCAAGTGAAAGCCAATTCATCACATTTCATAACAATCAAGCAACAATGTCCTGAAGTTTGGCTATAGGCCTGCTGGAGTTCCATCAGTGTAAGCGCGCGTCTGTGGTCGCGTGCGCGTGGCGATGTAGGCCTATGGGAAAACAAAAACAATATAAAACTAGCATCATTTTAGGGGTATGTGAAAATTGAACTAATTTAAAATTGGTTTAGCCTATATTACATAAATAACAGTATCATCTGGGCTATTCAACATTCATGCTGTTGACTGATCTGTAAAGGGGAATCACAATCAGATACCGACGGTGGCTGATAGAATACAGTTTCTGAAGTTCAAAAAGATGCGCCACTCATAGCCTACAAGTAGACTTTCAACTGTGTGTGGCACCTGGGAAGTGTCTAGCACCTGAAACACAAGGACAAGGTGTTTGAAACAGAAAAGTTTCAATAGTGCACAGTTATCTTACATTTTGACAATTTGGTTTCACACCTGGACAGACAGAGGCATAGGCTCAAGTAAAAAGTGTATCCAAGAAAATAGAAAACAGACTTAATCTCATTCGGTTCTTTGATCTGTTTGTAATAGGCTACAGTATTTTTTGGTCTACAGTTAATTGAAAGTCATGCAGTCTAAAGATGAAAATGCTTGGATAAGCACTCAGCTTGGATCAAGCTTAACTCAAGCACCTCATTGGTGGTGGTTGCAGCATCAACTTAAAACAGTCATGTGAGATGTATGGGATTTCCATAAAGTAATCTTACAACATATCTATTCACATTTTATTTTATTAAATCATGGATAGAATTACCAAGTAGGCTATAAGGAAAACTCAAGTATTCCAAATTACATACAGCCCAAAGATGAACAGAATATTTTAATGTTGGGCACAAGTCCCAAATTTGTGCTTCATTCAACAATGCTTCGGAGAGGTAGCACAGAATATGGATGTCTAATGAGAGGCAAAGGTCTTATGAAAGACTACAAACAAACAAAAGGAAAACACGTCAAATAACTTCTTTTATCATCCCCCCCCCCCCTCTCCCCACTCACTGCACAGAACATAAAGTGCTTTGGGGAGGGGGGCTCCAATTATACTTGAGTGCTGTTCTTAAGCCTTTAGTCAGCCTCCCATGGCACTGCAGCCAAAGGTGCTGAGGACCCTGCACCTGTACCACAGACAGGGGAGTGAGTAGAGGGATTGGGGTGGGGGTGGGGGGCATCTATTATCATCCCCCCCTCCACCAGACCTGTGGAGTAACAGCAGGGGGACAGATGGGAGGGGGGTCAGGTTACTCCCGATGCTCTGGAGGGGGGGCTTGCTCCGGAGCGGAGGAGCAAGACAACCCAAGCCAGCTCAAACCCGACACAGCTCAACATCTCTTGCCTGGCCACCACCATCACCACCCCCACTAACCAACCACCCATTCACGCTTCATTGCTTGCTCCTCCAACTCCCAAGTTCTCATATGTGCAGGGTAGCTGACAGCTTTGGCCAGGCTCAGGACAAAGTCATCTGAAAGGGTCCCCCATCCAATACATACAATCAGGGTTCTAAATTAACACCAGCCAACTAGGCAAAATGCTGGTGAAATTAAAATTGGGCTGTTAGAAAAGACCAACTTACTAGCCACTTTGACCCATTAGTGAGCGTGTGTGGCTAGTAAGATCTACTAGCCATTTTGGCTGGTGATGAATAAAGTTAATTTAGAGCTCTGCATACAATGTAATGAAAACCCAATTTTGGCCTCCTTCTCGCCCCGGGCCTGGGACAACTGACCCCTTTGTTCCCCTCTGTTGGCCGTCCAGGCTGTGTGTGTGTGTGTGTGTGTGTGTGTGTGTGTGTACCCTCACCCTGCACACACACTCTCTCTCGATTCCCCACAGGTGGCCTTGGCCAACCTGTCACCCTCGCCAAATGGAGTCTCCCAAAAGCAGACAAATTAAGTCAACATGGCAGTATGACAGGTTGTTTCTTAAAGGCTATTAAAAATGGACACGTCAGCTGTAAGGTCCTGGTGAGATGTAGGGGCCCATGCACACGCACACGGCTTGCTGGATTTAGTGGGACAAAGCCTTGAGAATTGAGACAGGAAAAAGAAGACACCTCTCTTGATGTGAATTTCAAATTGATTTAATGAAATGTTTCAAATTTTCACATTTCTAATAAAGAGAACAAGATTTCTTTTTTTCTCTCATTAAAAAGTTTGATATGTTAACAAGTCATGATGAAATCTTCAAGTCCCCCCCTCCCCTCCCACATCCTTCCCCAACTCCCACTTTTACAAAGATTATATTACAGGCATTAATATATTTGTATCCATTAGGATGACCACGCACCCCCACCCCGCCCCGCCCCAACTTCACCCCAAAAGATGTACTGTACAAGGATTCCTAAACAAAACAAAAACAAACAAAAAACAAAAACAAACAAAAAATCAACAATCAACAACACTAGCTCTGACACTTCACATAAGTAGTAAAGCCAGCTGGAGATTTAAGACACGTTCCAGGCCTGGAGCCGATTGAGTCACCAATAACCGCCACTACTACCACCACCACTATCAGGATTTCCAAATCAGTCAAGACTTTTTTTTTCTAGAAAAGTTCACATGAATGGACAGCTCTCTGTGCGGGACACACTGACATTGGCCGGCAATGAGAAGTCTTTATGTGCGTGTGTGTTTGGGGGTCGTCTTCTGAGCGGCTGCTTATGCTGCAGTGAGGTTGGGGTGAAATGTCGGACCTGTAGGGGGTTTCTTTTTTTGCATACATTCCTCAAACGAACAAATAACAGCAACAAGGAGAAATATTCCTTCAAGATCTGACACTTGTAGCAAGCAATGCCTCCTATGTTATTTCATCAGTGCTTGGAGAAGAACGAAAAAATGAAAATAAAAAGATGAACACAGCAAAACATGAAACATGACAAGAGAAGGCAAAGACAATAAAGGGAAAAAAACCAGCAACAGAAAGGGACAGATGATTAGGTAAGGCAAATTAGTGCAACATGTGTGGTGTTGCAGCTCGGGTGGAGCTCACAGAGCGTGTAACACCTGGCCACCATGACAACCTCCCTGCTGACTGGCTAGCTTGGGCTTGGGGCAGCCAGGGGAATAGGTGTGTGTGTGTGTGTGTGTGTGTGTGTGTGTGTGTGTGTGTGTGTGTGTGTGTGTGTGTGTGTGTGTGTGTGTGTGTGTGTGTGTGAGAGCGAGAGAGAGAGAGAGAGAGAGAGAGAGAGAGAGAGAGAGAGAGAGAGAGAGAGTGAAAGTGAGAGTGAGAGAGAGAGAGAGAGAGAGAGAGAGAGAGAGAGAGAGAGAGAGAGAGACAGAGAGAGGCGGTGGAGGGGGGTTGGTAGTGTGGCTGACTATGTGTGTGAGTGACAGACAGAGAAAGGGAGAATGTGTGAGTGCACGTGTGTGTGTGTGTGTGCACAGACAGGAGGTGGAGGTGAGGGTAGAAGGGCAGCGTTGGGCGGACTTAGAGGGAGTTTTCAGTGGCAGCGAGCGTCAGCATGCCGGTTGCTAAGAGCACACTGAGAGCTCAGCACTGGCATGTCCTCCGACCCTCACCCCCAACGTCACCCCCCCTTCCCCTTCCCCTTCCAACTCCTCCTTCCCCACTCCCATCTAGTTGGCATGGTGAGGGCATCAGGAGAGATGTGGGCACAGGGACGTGGAGCAGGTGTGCTTTCATTCCAATTCAGCATCAAATCAGAGCGAAGCCAAGCAACTCATGAAATAAGAGTTGGGGGGTTGAGATGTTGCAGTGAGCAGGGGGGTGGGTGTCATTCCAAAAGGCTCTCCATCTGCTCGCCTGAAATGTCTGCAGAGACATCACACACAAGTGGGTGCAGAGCGGAGCTGAGCTTTTTTTGTAGTTAATGAAACAGCAGCTGTTTTTATCTTTTCTGTTTCATGTGTGTGCCATCACTATCCGTCTATTGGTCTTTCTCCCTCCCTCTCTGTCCGTTCGTTTGTTTCTCTGCATCTCTCATAATCGAAGATGAGAGAGGACTATGACGGGGCTTCATGGCCGGCTCTGTGGCTATGCTGGTCAAGTGTATTGGAGCTAATAGAGGAGATAAATCAAATGGTCTCTGCTCAAGTGCTGCATGAATGAAGAGTGCAGAAGGGCATTGGAGAGGGGGATGTGGAGGTGGAGCTTGGGGAGGAGGTGGACAGGTATTACACATTGCACTCTGGCAAGGCCCATCTCCCTGCCTAACACACCAAAACAAACACACATAGATTCAAACATAGATGGAAAGACACGCTTGTATACGCACACAAAACGCACACACGCACATTCATACACGCACGCACACATGCACACACGCCCACACCCACACCAGTGCATGGAGTTAAGAATCACCTGAGGATCCAGTGGCTATCACATCTAGTCAGCTCATGTACATCTAGTCAAATATAATGGCAAAAAATGTCAGCAAATATTACTCTGTATATATACACAACACAAAACAAAACAAAAAAAAATCTGATAAAATTTTAAAGCAATTTACATTTGAGAGAGAAAAGACAAGAAGGGTGTGAAGACAAAACAATCTTGAATATCCTACATTACTGTCCAGAGAGTTTTAAAAACCCCAACTGGACACATTGGAATGTCGAGCAGAAAAATCACACAAAAATCATGATGAAAGACAAGAATACATATCTTTTTTCAATGTACAAGATTTCAAGACGAACATTTCCTTCGTAACCCCACAAGAAAGAACTACTGGTATTTGCACAGTCGATTTCGTTTCTTTCCTCGTAGGAAAAAAAAGCATGAAATTGGCAGCAAAAAACATGAAAATAGCCACAAGAATTTATGTAACTAAGCTAAAAAATCATACATGATAGCTGAAACTGAAACACGATTCACTTCAGTTAATTAGTGATTTCCCCCTCTATCTGTTGCAACCTTCAACGATGCACAGGAAAACTTCAAAAGGATCAGATCATTACACATTTTACGCAACACAATCACTCAGCAATCAATCATGACCATTCACACACAATCCCATGACATTACAACACAATATAAGATCACCCATATAAATTAACTGGGACATAGTTGAAGACATACATAAAACTGATTCAGCTCTTGGTATGCTTACTCAAGCACGTACAGAACGGTACCGCCAGAGTTGTCCATAATTTTCCCAATTTTGTTTCTTCCTTATTTGAGTAGTTTGTGAAATTGTCATTTGTCATCAAACATAGTGATTTTAATGTGATTCTCTAAAACCAACTCACATATGTGACAGTAGCAAAGACTTCATCTACTACACAATGAACCAAGGAAGTCCTTTTACAACAGGAATTCATCCACGAATCCATCCTTTTCTCCAGTTATTTATGACCAGTGTAGGACAAAGAGCATTTTCTTCTTTTTCATAAACAAAAACAATCAAACAAAATGCCAGAGACAGACAAACACATTAGAATAATTTCACACATTTAAAATGGAACATTGCAGCCTTGAGGGTGGATGAGTTGAGGTGGGTGTTGGCAGGAGAGACACAGAGGCATCATGGAGGCATTGGGTGAGTTTGGGACAGAGAGAGAGCGCAAGAGAGAGTGTGTGTGCGAGTGTTTTCTCACTCACGTGTGTGAATAAGTGTGTGTATTGGTTTGAGTGTGTGGTAAAGGGGCAGAGGAGGGAGGGGGGCTCAGTTGGAGGAGAGAGAGAAAGAAAGACTGCGTGCATATCTGTTCTGTCTCTCTTTGTCTCACACACACACACACACACACACACACACACACACACACACACACACACACACACACACACACACACACACACACACACACACACACACACGCACACGCACACGCACACGTGTGTGAGCGTGTTTGAGGGCGGAAGAGAGGAGAGGAGAGGAGATGGGGGCTCAGTTGGAGGACTTGCTGATGGCGCTGGCGGAGCGGCGCAGCTTGCCGGACACCCTGTTCTTGGTGGCGCGGGGCATGGTGGGGGACACCTGGTCGACGGAGTCTCCTCCGGCTGCTGTGGTGGCGCCGGAGGAGGAGGAGGCGCAGGAGGAGGCGCTGGGCACGGCAGTGGTGATGGGCAGCTCAGTGCTGGTGCTGCCACTTAGGGATCCTGAGGAGAGAGAGAGAGAGAGAGAGAGAGAGAGAGAGAGAGAGAGAGAGAGAGAGAGAGAGAGAGAGAGAGAGAGAGAGAGAGAAAGAGAGAGAGAGAGAGAGAGGAGAATAAGGAGCTGATGGGACACGAGTACAGGCAAAAGAGGCAAAAGCTCCGTAGTGGTATTGATATTGGTGGTGGTGGTGCTGGGAGGTTTCAAGCAACATGCCCACGCCTGCCGTGCCATCACACCGTCTCAGTATGCCTTCCAGTCCCAAACACACAAGCCACACATCCCAGCACAACACAGCAGGAGCTGTAAGCATTGCTCCACTGACCACCTGAGTATGAGGTATTACTGTCTTAACTAAAAAAAGGGGGATGAACAGTAAGGCAGTAGACTAAGCCTGCACACATTGCATGTGATGCTGCATAAATATCCACAGTCAAGTCCATCTGGTAAATCAGCCAATTTTCAGGCGTTTCTTTACTAAAACCAATCAATAAAATCAACTAAAATATGAATGATTATTTGTAAAGCCTTTACATAAATGGTATTGCGATCAGGAGTCTAACGGGTTGGACCACTGTTGTATGCAGGTAGGCATGTGATAAATGCCTACTGATCCCAACTCAGTTCCCTTCTATAGAATCTTTGCCAAACCAAGCTCTGTCTGCAAGATTGCTCTGACAGCCTTCATATTGACATTATATTTCGAATTGTCAGTCTTGGCCAGTTGAATCAATACAAAAAAATCACAGACATAAGCTGACCCATATCAGGTAGGGTACAGTCAACAGAATGTTGATTTATATAGATTTATAGTAATTGTATGATTTAAGTGAATGCTTAAAAAATTAAGATCAGAACTATAACAATTTTGCAGGCCTGGATTGGAGTTTATTATCAGCCCTTATTCTTCTTGGCTTAGTAGATGAAGCAAAGTGCACACTATGGCAGCTTCATAGTACAGCCACAGAGACCATATACAGGAGGCACTACACTCTCAATCAGCTGATGATGATGCGTTCAGAGGCGGGCCAGACAGCCAGGCAGCAGAGGGGTGCACACCGCAAAATTACTTCTCCTCTTTCCACCCAACCACCTTTACCACCTTCCTCCCCTCACTCCTTTTTTTCTTTCATTCTTTCTTTCTTTCTTTCTCTCCTCCTCCTCTTCTTCTTTAACTGCTGCTGCCGTGGAATTAAACAAGTTGCCCTGTGTCCTGAGAAGCATCTGCTTGCCTATTTTCTTTCCGCTGTCTTTCATTTCAACCGGCTTCTCTTTTTTTCTATCTTTCCACCCTCCCTTTCCCTCTCACTCTCCCGGCTCGTGTTTCCTGGGCTCAAAGGGGGAGCAGATGGAGAGAGAGAGAGAGGTGTGTGTGTGTGTGTGTGTGTGTGTGTGTGTGTGTGTGTGTGTGTGTGTGTGTGTGTGTGTGTGTGTGTGTGTGTGTGTGTGTGTGTGTGTGTGTGTGTGTGTGTGTGTGTGTGTGTGTGTGTGTTAGGAGGTGATCTGCTGTCTTCACCCACTGACTGCCTGCCCCCTCTGCTCTGTTCTGGGGCACGCCAGCTCACTTCTCTTCCTCCATCTCTTGGTGAGTAAAAAAGAAAACAGCACCCCAGGAAGGTGTGGGAAAGCCCGTCTAGTCCAGTGGGGTCTGCTGTCTGCCTCGCCACTGACATCTCTCCTCAACCTCAACTGTTGGCGTTTCATTACATTTTGAGGGATGGTGGCGATAGTGATGATGGTGGGTTGGTGGGGAGTGTATGGGGTTCTAGCACATTCAAATAGGTGTGTGTGTGTGTGTGTGTGTGTGTGTGTGTGTGTGTGTTGGGGGCGCGTCTGGAGTGAAGAAATGTCACAGCTGTGGAGGCGGCCAGTGGGCCCATGTCCACACAAGCAACACCATCACCTCCAACTGGGGTGGGGACACCACTGTGGCACAGCCAGCCAGCCGGCCAGCCAGCCAGCTAGTTATGCTTCAGGGGACTGGACAGGACACCACATCACACAATACAGGAGTTGCAGTTGTAGCGTTGGTTGGACAACATATGGTATGTACTGTATGTGCAGGGCAAAGTAGGAGCCCCCTACAATACCCCGACTGTAATACGAGATTTTGTTCAGATTTGATGTATATTTTCTGGGAGTACGCATACACAATTCTGACTTAATCTCTTTCTTCATCCCATTTTGATTCATTAAAGCACCATCACTAATTCTACATGTTGGGACTGCAGTTTTTACAGTTAGGCTAGAGGGTGCTGAATGATTCTGGATATTTTGGAAGTAGTCTGCCACTTGAAACCTTATTGGGGCACATTCCTTAATAAAGCCATATTGTGTAATATTACAAGTTGTCTATTAACAATGTTGTTATTTCATTCAAACTATTGCTTAATTAATTAGTAAGCGCCTCAATCAAAAACTTCAGTGTTCTTGTAGCTATTACATTCACCTTATTATTTACGTACATGAGTGATGATGTCACCAGTGAAGACTGCTATGTTTTGGAAGCTAGGGAAATCGAAAGAAAACAAAATGCTCATCCTTGAAAACGTGGCCTGGTGTGGCGGTCATGAAAGTAACAGCTTATAGAGAGATAATGGCTCAGATTAATTTGACCTGGAACGACACAACTTTACAAAATGCCTCGTTTTGAATTGAAATGTGTTCTTTACATTATCACAAAACTAGCTCGTCATGTAGTATTATGCTAGCTGTCAACATAGCAGCTGTGTATAATTTGACAAGAGGTCTCGCTAGCACATATGGAAACGTGAATTATTTTGAGTTTTAGTGAAGTGGTGAGTCATTTCAAGCTTTATTTATAGTTAAGAAATAAGCTAGTTGTGAGTGACAACATCGCATTGAGTGGTGTTATACTTGCTTTACAACTAAAGTCTGGTCAGCTGGATTTCACTTCAAACTACGTATTTATTCGGCAATTTATTTATACTGTACATCAACAACCTCGAAGGTAACATTTTAGTTGTTAGGGCTTTCAATACAACTTACGAAATGTAGAACAACGTTAAGCATTTTAACCTTTATTTCTGAGTTAACAGGCTTGCAAGTTAGCTTAGATTTGCAGATCAGAAACATAAAAATCTGGGCTATTGTTTACTATACAGGGCCCAGCCTACATAGGGGGAGAGCTACATCCCCTTAGTGCCCACACAGTGCACAATGTGTTCATAAATGAACATTTTGAATTCAGCCAATGAGATGGAAGAGAAACTGACAGGGTCAGAGTGAAGACAAAACAGGCCAGGAAAAGAGTGCAGGAGGACTGTGGCATTATGTCCACATCACTTTATATTTCAAACACTTTCACCATACAGTTTTTTATGATCCATTATGGTTCCTGTCCTGGGCCCCTAAACCAGCAGACTTCTATTTTGTAAACAGGCAGAAATGGGGTAACTTTGTTGTTGACTCCTTAATGTTATATATACTGTATATAATAACACAGAGAGGGAAGGATTATTATTATAAGATAATTGTAAGATTTCAAGGCCTATGTTTAAAACAAAGGACTTTGCCGAAAACATTTCAACAACAGCCAATATTAAGCCTGACACTGACAAGGGCCTATTTTTAAAATTTATTTTTTAATATGTGTAGGTTCTGTCAGGAGCAGGATGGAATGTAGATGTATTCATCGTACGTGTTTGCGTGTTCTATAGATAACACAATTTGACACATTTGACATATTTCATGACTTGATAGTTGAGGGGGGCGTTGTGGCACGGCACGCTAAGCCCCCCTACAGTTGGGCTTGCATGCCGATGGGGACCTGGGTTCGAGTTGGTCCTGGGTTATTTCCCAACTGCCTACCCCATATCTCTCTCCTCCCACTCACTTCCTGTTATAATCTCCACTTGCCTATGAATGAAGCCACAAAGGCCCCTAAAAAAAGACTTGACAGCTGATCCAAAAAACGTTCTCACCTGGTGTGCATGTATTTGATTGCTTGTGTGTGCACGGGTATATTCGCGAATCAGATTGCAAGAACATAAAAAAACACACCAACAAACAAATACACAAACAAGAGAAATCAAGCAAAGAGGATTTTGCTTCCCATCGGAGCCCTGCAGCAATTCAGACTAAGCGCAGCCATTCTCCATCAGGGCCCAGTGTTAGTGGCAGGCACCCCACATACACAGGCTCAGAGAGGGGAGAGGGAGGGGAGAGGGAGGGGGGGGTACAGAGAGAAAGAGAAGGAAGAGAGAGCAAGAAAGAGAGAGACAGACGGAGAAAGAGTGGGGGAAGGGGGGAGGGGTAAAAGAAAGCCATGGGGTAAAAAAGAAAGCAAAACACATGCAACCAGTGAGAGGGAGAGAGAGAGAGAGAGGAGGGGGGAGAACTCCTCTCCTCTCAGAGTGCACCAGAGGACTCCATCATGCTGGCGCCTCAGCACAGGCACACCACATCACATTACAACACACCATGACCAGCCCACATCAGACAATGACACAGATCGCTCTCTTCTCTCTCTCTCTCTCTCACATACACACTCACCCACACACCCACTCACTCACTCACTCACCCACACATCCACTCACACACACTCACCCACACCTCCACTCATCCAGTCACGCACGCACACACAAAACACACACACACACACACGCACGCGCACGCACGCACGCACGCACGCACGCACGCACGCACGCACGCACGCACGCACGCACGCACGCACGCACGCACGCACGCACGCACGCACGCACGCACGCACGCACGCACGCACGCACGCACGCACACACACACACACACACACACACACACACACACACACACACACACACACACACACACACACACACACACACACACACACACACACACACACACACACACACACACACACACACACACACACACACACACACACACACACAAACACGCACTCGCACACGCACACGCACACACACACACACGGGTCTCTGAGCTCCTCCACAAGCTTCAAGTGTTGGTTAAAATGAAAGCTGGTTAGTGGACAGAAGGGAAGTGGAAGGAAGGCCTTTGGCAGAGGACCAGGCAGGGAGGTATAGAAAAGCCTGTTTATTTATGTATTTATTTATTTGGCAGCACGCAAGCTTTCAGTTGCATTGGGCAAAGAGGAGGGTGCAGGGAGGGAGGCTGGGGTGGGTTTGGGTTGGGTTGGTTAAGAAGTTAATCTTACCTTCATCAAATACCTTTATGAGACCTTTAACATATTGTTTTTTTAATCTAAAAAGAGGAGAGAAGACAATAAAAGCGTCACGTAAAACACACGGCACAAAGTCACAGCACAGAAACTGGGGTGAGGAACGAGGACTGGGATTGTGGGGTGTTGACTGGGGTGAGGTGAGGGGAGGGCAAAAAAGATATAGAGAGAGAGATGGTGAGAGGTTGAACAAGGGAAGAAAGGATGGGTGGAGGTGTATAGTGGGAGTGGAGGGGGGTGGAGTGGAGGTGGGTCAACATGGTTAGGTAACGTCACAACAAGAACGAGGAGGGAAGAACACCACCAATTCAACAAAAGGAGCCTGGCAAACGCAGCGGCCAGTTAGGAGGGTTATTGCTGTGGATGTAAACTAGGACACAGAACAACAAGAAACATCAACAGGACACACGGACACACACACGCACACACACACACACACGCACACACACTCACACACACACACACAGTGTGGAAGTGAAAACAGTCCCTTTGGTTGGAGTCTGCGGTCCCCTTTATAAAGAAAATGTACAGTATGCATCTGCGTCATCTCTCACAATCTCCACTTTTGAATGTTTCTCTTGTGACAATACAGGTAATACTGTATGCAATACACTGGCAGTCATGGTATAGGAATTTGTACAATACTGCTGTACCGCTGTTTGGGATGGACATTGTGAGAGAGAGATGTGAAAATTTGAGTAACCCCAAAATGGCCACCACCACAATGTTATGACCTTGTATGTATCCATCCATAACGTTCACCCATTCCCCATATTGTTAAATGCAAGCGGGCGTAAGATGAGATATGTTGTCCTCTTCCCTATGCCGTTCGTGATACAGTGAAAAGGTGAACTTTTGGATTCAGCAGCCCATGATATGTCAAAGTAAAAAGGGTGGGGTTATGTGAAAGGATGCACATTGTGTGTTGACTGAGACTGGAGATGTTGTATGTATATAACACTTGGGATCGCACAAACTCTCAAAAATAAGACTTCAGTCGCCATCTTATCTCTGTGTGACTCTGTAAGACACCACAGTACTGATGTTACTAGAACAAGTACTGTGCACATAAATATGGAGGAAGGAGAACATCACTTTTGTTGCTAAATTAGACTACAAACAACCAGAAAAAAAGTAAGTAATAAATGAAAACAAAACAAAAAACCCAGCAAAAATACACATAACAGCAACTAGATTAACATGATTTCACAGTGCATGCAGGTTGAAACCCAACAGACCATCGTGAAGAGGCCACTGGGTAGGAGACAAGAGGCGGGGCGTGGGGGGGTGACTGGGGCTCAGGGGCTGCAGAGGGGTAGTCAGTGGGTGCTTGGGTGAGTGCACTGTAAAAATCAAGTTCCTCCAAGAACCTTCAGTTTGTCACTGTAGGGGGAAAAGTTCTTTGAGGAACCTAAATGTTAATGGAATAACTCCCTAGGTTCTTCGAAGAACGTGGGTTGTTGGGGTCTCTGATGAACCCTCAAGAAAACCTCTGGATTCTTCCAACAACCAAATGGTCAGCACAGAACCAGAGGTTAATCACAGAACTTTTAGGTTCCTGTGAGAACTTTTCGGGGTTCCCCCCACAGTAGGAAACTGAAGGCTTATTGGGGAAACTATTGATTTTGACAGTGTGGGTGGGTGTTTGGGGGGGTTTCATGCCTAACTGAGGAAGCAGGCAGAGAGCTTACTACAGTCCAAGCGCGCCCAGGGATACTCCACGCTCCACAACATTCCAGGCCAACGTCTGCATACTAGCATCATGGGTTACGCATTAGGGAATTGCATCAGGGCAGACTATAAATTGTTTTTTCTTTCATAGAATGCCACACTCACACCATATAGCCATATCAAATGCATGTAATACAAATGTAATACATTTCATACGTCATTCGATTTGAACATGATATCTGAGCACGTAAACAAAATATATTATTTATGTTATATAATATATATAATTTCAGGGCATTAATAACCCTCTGTCACACACACATGCACACCCCCAACAAATTTAACTAGATTGGTTACTTCTGGTGCACGTG
Source organism: Engraulis encrasicolus (assembly GCF_034702125.1). Lineage (NCBI taxonomy): Eukaryota > Metazoa > Chordata > Actinopteri > Clupeiformes > Engraulidae > Engraulis > Engraulis encrasicolus. Next base: position 43,617,535 of record NC_085875.1, on the reverse strand, counting down.
CATGTGCTTTCTTCAGTCTCTGCTGGTTGACCTGAGAGAGTGTATGTGTGTGTATGTGTGTGTGTGTGTCCTTAAGTGAGCTTTTGCATGCCAGCCTGTAAGGTTCATGAGGAGTCACAGCATTTTCATTTTTCACAATTTTTTACATCAATAGAAAACATGAAAGACATCATTATGTAAATGGGCCCAGGAACCTCCTGCAATTCTATTTAACTGCCTTCCTCACAAATAAACACAGTAAACCTGGAAGGCAAAAAGATGTGCACGATCTGCTCACAGGGAACACGGCAAATTATCGGAAAATCTGCCCTTTGGCAAATCAGGGTGAATCAGGAGATACAGGGGAGAGGAAAAATAGGGGAGCGGGGCGCAGGGATGGGCAAGCTGGATTCAAAAGCTACGGTCCATCGCTACATATTCCAAATTAACCACTTGTATCTGTCCAAATAGTCTTTTTTCGCTATGGCATCAAACAAGTTCCATTTTGAAGCGAAGTAGGCATAAAAGACTACGAATATCCACTGAAAACAGTAGGGTGTAACATTTTGGTCTATGCCACTGGATGCTACTTATACCAAATAATGTATAGAATCATAGGGCTTGATGTCATGTGAAAAAGACACATTTGGTTGTTTTAAATCTGTGGACCTGGATTGTAGGTTCAAAATCCATGCTGCTCATCACTGGTGGGGAGGGGGCATGGGGGGCTTGGGGTGTGTGGATGGGGAACTGTAAAGCTAAAGAGGGGGGGTTTCGAGACACACACTTACCTGTGGTACTCATGGTATAGTAGGTCGGCGACGGTGAGAACACCTGTGCGGCAAAGTCCTCAAAGGTCATGACCTCCCGATGGTTCTGGATGATGGCCTCCAGGTAGAGTGCCCTCTCCTCATAGCTGACACACTCAGAGTTAAGGAATCAATGCAGGGAATATGGATGCAGTGTGTGTGTGCAATCACATTTCCGACATTATAACATAATTGGGTCATTTCACGTGAAATCAGACACTTTGGGACCCGACCAACCCGGATTTCGATCATACTTGGTGTGCCTTTTCAGTAGCAAGGTAGCACCCCAGAACTGCATTGGTTTGAATCTGACACTAATATTAAGGGAGAAACAGACTAGGAAAGGTTCACATGTGAGGGTAGGACACTATACATTCAGCCTTGAATATATCAGTCAGTGTTAGTCACAAAAAGATGCCGGTGGTGTTGTTTGAAAGCTCTTTTCTGGCTCTACATATTACACAATCACCTTGGAATACAACTAGTCTCAGAATATGAATTATGATAAATTAAAAAATTAAAAATTGAATATCTAAAAAACTTATATTTTAAAATGGCCAGTTCCTTGTCCAAACGTAGCCGGCAATGTCATGAGCAGCACCTAAAATGCTGGTGTTCGGTTTGTTATTCATTTCAGAGAGAATTTGACTCACATATATGGCGTCATACAGACCACTTACTAATAATATGGTAATACCATAGTAGCATCACATGACAAAACAAAAACAAAACAAAAATGGTCAGTGTCCATGGTCCCAGGTTTCAGAAACTAAGGCAGATGTCCATTTATACACACCAAATGATGATATGTGAATGTTTGAACATTCCTTCTCTGTGTACCTGTGCCATCTTCCCTTTACCGTACTTTAAAGAGATAATCAATGGCTACACTCTCATTTTGTACTCTACCAGTGCATTTGAAGCAGCAGCTGTGTCTTTTGTAGATAATGTATAAGTACGTATGTCCCGTTGCAGTTACAGGTTCCACTACCAGAAGCACATATTGATGATCCATGACAAGTCTATCTGGTCTGAAGGGAAAAGTGAAGGATGGAGATGGCCCATGAGGATGCAGGAAGTTCAGTTTCACCTCTCCAGTGCTCGGCATACATTCCTCAGCACATGCTAGCCACCAGTTGCCATCATATACAGCTACAACATACCCTTTGATGCTTGAAAATGTAACACATTCCTTTACTGAGCTCACTCTTTCAACTCTGCCTTCTCTGAATGCTGAAAATGGCCTAACTTCCACTGTGTCCATTGACAATGGGCAGAAGCTGTGTAGTTTTTGAGTACCTGGAATAGTTCTTGCAGATTCAACAGGTTCTCAGCTTCATGATGGTACATCTCTGTTGTGGCAAACTGGCAATGGATGTTCTTGACATTATCCTTGACTGACTCCCTTGAACCAGGAACGTTTTTAAAACTATAGTTTTGTAATTCAAGATGCTATTCAATCATTTCACTGGAGCAACCAGTGCAGGCCACAATCCATCCATTTGTATGCTACTACCAAGATCAGTTGAAAAATCTGTTTTGTTGTTATTTCAGACTGCAACATTCATGATAGCTGTACATCTGTTTCAGAAGCTCCTAATTCAGTTCCTCAGTGACACTTCATCAATGACAGAACGTCCAAAGAAGATCCTATATTTTTTCTGATGGCTGTGCTGCACAATATAAGAACCTTAAAAACACAACAAATTTGTGCCACCACGAGGCAGATTTTCACATACCTGCAGAGTGGCACTTTTTTGCCACATCACATGGCAAAGGTCCATGTGATGGCGTTGGAGGGACAGTTAAATGGCTTGCTGCACGAGCAAGTCTGCAACATCCTATTGACAATTAAATTGTAACACCATACCAACTGTTTGAATTTGTCAAGGATAATGCCAAGAACATCCATTGCCAGTTTGCCACAACAGAGATGTACCATCATGAAGCTGAGAACCTGTTGAATCTGCAAGAACTATTCCAGGTACTCAAAAACTACACAGCTTCTGCCCATTGTCAATGGACACAGTGGAAGTTAGGCCATTTTCAGCATTCAGAGAAGGCAGAGTTGAAAGAGTGAGCTCAGTAAAGGAATGTGTTACATTTTCAAGCATCAAAGGGTATGTTGTAGCTGTATATGATGGCAATGGTGGCTAGCATGTGCCTGAGGAATGTTTATGCCGAGCACTGGAGAGGTGAAACTGAACTTCCTGCATCCTCATGGGCCATCTCCATCCTTCACTTTTCCCTTCAGACCAGATAGACTTGTCATGGATCATCAGGATGTGCTTCTGGTAGTGGAACCTGTAACTGCAACGGGACGTACTTATACATTATCTACAAAAGACACAGCTGCTGCTTCAAATGCACTGGTAGAGTACAAAATGAGAGTGTAGCCATTGATTATCTCTTTAAAGTACGGTAAAGGGAAGATGGCACAGGTACACAGAGAAGGAATGTTCAAACATTCACATATCATCATTTGGTGTGTATAAATGGACATCTGCCTTAGTTTCTGAAACCTGGGACCATGGACACTGACTATTTTTGTTTTGTTTTTGTTTTGTCATGTGATGCTACTATGGTATTACCATATTATTAGTAAGTGGTCTGTATGACGCCATATATGTGAGTCAAATTCTCTCTGAAATGAATAACAAACCGAACACCAGCATTTTAGGTGCTGCTCATGACATTGCCGGCTACGTTTGGACAAGGAACTGGCCATTTTTAAATATAAGTTTTTTAGATATTCAATTTTTAATTTTTCAATTTATCATAATTCATATTCTGAGAGTAGTTGTATTCCAAGGTGATTGTGTAATATGTAGAGCCAGAAAAGAGCTTTCAAACAACACCACAGGCATCTTTTTGTGACTAACACTGACTGATATATTCAAGGCTGAATGTATAGTGTCCTACCCTCACATGTGAACCTTTCCTAGTCTGTTTCTCCTTAATATTAGTGTCAGATTCAAACCAATGCAGTTCTGGGGTGCTACCTTGCTACTGAAAAGGCACACCAAGTATGATTGAAATCCGTGTCGGTCGGGTCCCAAAGTGTCTGATTTCACGTGAAATGACCCAATTACCATAATTACTTTAGAAACTTCACAGAAGGGAAAAGAAACAAACATCGGTATTCCACATGGGGTCAGTTGTTTGCCTGATTTTCATAGACTTCAGATCACTACCGCGATTTTGGTCTGACCAGGACTATAACGATTAGCATTTCCATACAGGAAGAACTTTCTTCCATGGCCTGGTTAACCCGCCTCCCTCGGCTTGCTACTGGTTGAGGGATGTGCCAAAGTTTAAACCAAACATTTCTTAGCCCAACAGAATGTCTCTGCTTAAACCACGTCACTGCCTTGAACTTGCCTCTACCTCTACCAGGGCGGTTGGAAATGCTCAGTTGATTGGTTACAGACAAACAGGGTGGAGTTCCCGCTGTAGTGGGATTGAACTAGCTCCTGGCCCTACTGTGTGTAGCTGAGCCGAAGGCGTTAGTTGTAGGGGCAGTCATATATTTTTTCCTGTCAAGTCCAAACACCAAAAGAATTTTCTTTAAAAAAAAAACAATGTTTATATGGCAGGCACTAACAAAAGGACTCCACAATCAGTCAGTCAGTCTTTTTACAAGATAGCACAGAGAAAAGAATTCAGCACAATGTGGCAAATAAACCATAACTACGGCCATTCATATACAAAAAGAACTCAGTATAAACAACCACTGACTAAAGTTACTTCCAGGCTTCAGCAACATATTTCAAAAACATCCCCTCATGAAGGAAAAAAAGACCTTCGCCCCAGTAAGCTTTTTTGTAAAGTGTGTTGAATATTCTTGACACATTCCTTGGTGGGACATGTGTGGTGTGGATGCATGTGGGTACTCGAGAGTAGTGAAAGTGAAATAACTCCTGCCTGGGGGCAATGCATCTCAGGCTACAGTGGCTGATGACGGTGGTCTAATGAATAGCCTTGATGGGGCAGGAGAGGAGAGGGGAGGAGAGGAGAGGAGAGGAGAAGAGAAGAGGAGAGGAACGGAGAGGAGAGGAGAGGAGAGGAGAGATGAGAGGAGAGGGGGAGAGGAGAGGAGAGGAGGGTAGAGGAATGGTGGGGAGGTGGGGGGAGAAGAGGAGAGGAGAGGAGAGGAGAAGAGAAGAGGGGAGAGAAAAGAGAAAGGTAGAGGAGAGTAGAACAGACAAGGGCATTGGAGAGAAGAGGAGAGGAGAAAAGAAATGAGAGGAGAGGAAAGGATGGAGAGCAGAAGAGAGAAGATGAGAAGAGAGTAAGAGGGGAAAGTGGAGGGATGGGAGAGGAAAGGAGAGGATAGAAGAGGAAAGAGGAGAGGAGAGGAGGGGATAAGAGAAGGGAAAAGAGGAGATAGAAGAGTAGAGGAGATAGAAGAGTGGAGGAGAGCAGAAAGAAGTTAAAGGGTAGATGCTGGAGAGAAGAAGAAAGAAAGAGGAGAGTGAGAGGGGAGAGGAGAGTAGAGTAGAGGAGAGGAGAGAAGAAGGGGGCAGAAAGAGGAGGGGGTATTGGTCCAGAGAAAAGCGTGACTAGTGAAAGGGGGCCCTGTAGGCCTGCCGGACAAAATTCTAAGCGGGCCCAAGTGATGCCGTTCGCAGCTCATTATGGAAAATGCTTACGCCGCATGTCTGCTAGGCTGTTGCCAAGGTCCCGCCACTTCACCGTGGCCGAGCTGTCAGCTCCACCGTTTCTCTGTCTGGCTTGAAAAATGTGTGTGTGTGTGTGTGTGTGTGTGTGTGTGTGTGTGTGTGTGTGTGTGTGTGTGTGTGTGTGTGTGTGTGTGTGTGTGTGTGTGTGTGTGTGTGTGTGTGTGTGTGTGTGTGTGTGTGTGTGTGTGTGTGTGTGTGTGTGTGACAGGGGGAGAGAGAGAGTGAGTGCTTGTGTGCATGCATGCGTATGAACTTGTGTATGCACACGTGTCCATCAGGGTCAGTGTGAGTGTGTGTGTGTGTGTGTGCGTGCGTGCGTGCGTGCGTGCGTGTGTGTGTGCGCGCGTGTGTGTGTGTGTGTGTGTGTGTGTGTGCATTCGTTTGCTGTAGTGTGTGTGTGTTTGTTCACTGTGGTGTGTGTGTGTGTCTCTGTGTGTGTGTGTGTGTGTGCATGTGTTTGTTATCTGTGGTGTGTGTGCGCGCGTGCGCTCGTGCATGTGTGTGTGGCACTGTGGCCACGTGCCGGCGCAGCAGGGGCTGAGGCAGCCGTGACGAATCGGTGAAAGGGTCTGTCTCAGCCCTGCACTGACAAGCACCTGAGCCTGAGGCCTGGGAGCCGGGAGGGGAGCAATCTGCTGCATCCCTCCATCAACATGCAGACAGGGGAGGAGGAGGAAGAGGAGGAGAGGAAGGAAGAAAAAGACAGAAGAGAAGAGAAGAGAAGAGAAGAGAAGAGAAGAGAAGAGAAGAGAAGAGAAGTGAGGGGGGGGGCAGTTGGAGCAGTCCGCTTTCCTTTATTCCCTCCATTCCAGACCTCCTTCAACATGCAGAGAGGAGGAGGAGAAGAGAGGGGAAAAGGATGAGGAGGATGGGGAGGAGCAGGTGAGGGAAGGAAAAAGAGAGCAGAGATGGGGGGGGGGGGGTCAATCTGCTTCATCCCTCCACTCCAGCCCTCTATCAACATGCAGAGAGATGAGGAGAAGGATGAGGAGGGTGGAGAAGATGGGAGGTAAGATAAGAGAGGAGAGGAGGGAAGAGGAGAGGAGGGAAGAGAAGAGGAGGTGGAGGAGGAGGAGGAGGTGTGGAGGAGGAGAGGAGGGCAGAGGGAAGAGAAGAGAAGAGGAGGGGGGGTAATCTGCTCTATCCCTCCATTCCAGCATCTATCAACATGCAGAGAGAAAGAAGAAGAGGAAGAGGAGGAGGAGGAGGGGCGGGAGGAGGAGAGAAGGGAGTCAATCTGCTTTCCTCCATTCCAGCCTCCATCCACTTACAAAGAGAGAAGGAGAAGGATGAGGAGAGGAGAGGAAGACAGGAGTGAAGAGAAGAGAAAGGGTGAGAGGGAGGCAATCTACCTAGGAGTGGAGGTGAGGAGGAGAGGAGAGGAGAGAATATGAGAGGAGGGAAGGGAGATAGAGGAGAGGAGAGAAAAGGAGGACAGGACAGGAGAGCAGAGGAAAGGAATTCAGAGGAGAAATGAGAAGAGAGACAAAGGGTGGAGAGATGAGAGGAGATGGAATGAGAGGAAACGTGTACAGGAGAGGAGAGGAGAGGAGAGGGGTAGGGGAGAGGAGAGCACAGAGGGGAGAGGAGGGAAGCAGAGTGGAAAGGAATGAAGGATGAAGAGATTCAGGGAGAGAGGGAGAGAGGGAGGATGAAAAGAGAGCAAGAGTGGATTGGAGAGAGATGGGAGAGGCTATCAAATCTTGAATGGCACAAAGAGAAAAACTGAACAGGATTTTTTGTTGCCTTGCTGTTTAAATTTAAAAGTCAACAGGTGGCCAGCGCAGATGTGAAAAGGAAAAGGGAGCGCGTACCGTTATGTGCCGTTTTTATTCAACAACTGTACTTTTTTTCTGCCATGTTGTAGTTCAGCCCTTTATTGAAATAATGACATTCCCACTTCTTCGACTAACGCAATAAAACCAGAAAAATCACTCAGAGAGCATAGACCTCCACGGCAGTTAAATGCCAAAAACTCCAAGCTCCTTTTTCACTACAGAAGAATGACCGTGATAATCCAGACATACTGTCATAATTAACAAATTCATAATACAAAATACAAAAGACTTCAGCCATGAAAGATCAGACAAAAAAACCCAAAACAAACAGACAGACTGCATTAGCGGCATCAAAAACACAAAAAAGGCGAAATAAAACGCAAGAAGTAAAAACGCTGACCGTTTGAGGGAAAGCTCAACATACACTGTGCACTCCTCACTACCCAATAACAACACTATGCCAAATTGCTCACTCAATAATTATAAAAAAACACTGTTCTTCTAAAACAGTCAATGAGGAAGAGAGGGAATGAAAGTGGAGAGAGAAAATGAGGCCGGCAGGAACCCAACGCTGCTCTGGGTCAACACAGACATATGGCGCACCATTATCATGGATGCAGATGAGCGCGGCGTGGCCTGTTATTGAGATTCCTAGAGCAAATATTGACTCCAGCTGGGGCCGGCACTACCCTCTGAGATGGACAGCAGAGAGAGAGAGAGAGAGAAGGGGGGCAGACAGACAGCCACAGACAGACAGCACGAAAGAGTAAGAATGGGGATGAGAGAGAGACAGAGGAAGAGGGGAAAAGAGAGAGGAGTGAAAGGAAAAGAGAGAAAAAGAGAATGAAAAAGGCATAGAAAAGATAGGAAGAGAATAGAATGTAGAGAAGAATGGAGCCAAGTAAAAGGACAGAGAACAGGGAGAGAGAGAGAGAGAGAGAGAGAGAGAGAGAGAGAGAGAGAGAGAGAGAGAGAGAGAGAGAGAGAGAGAGAGAGAGAGAGAGAGAGATAGAAAGAGAGAGAGATAGAAAGAGAGAGAGAGAGAGAGAGAGAGAGAAAGAGAGAGATAGAAAAGAGAGAGAGATAGAAAAGAGAGAGAGAGAGAGAGAGAGAGAGAGAGAGAGAGAGAAAGAAAGCAAGAATGGGTACGAGAGAGAGACAGTGGAAGGGATGAAAAGAGAGAGGAGGAGTGAAAGAAAAAGAGAAAAAAAAAGAGAATGAAAAAGGCATAGATAAAAGATAGAAAGAGTAGAATGTAGAGAAGAATGTAGCGAAGTAAAAGGACAGAGACGAGAGAGGGAGAGAGAGAGAGAGCGAGAGCGGGTAAGAGGGAAAGAGAAAAAGAAGAGAAAAAAAAACAGAAAACAGGATTGGACCGAGGCAAACAACTAGAAATAAATGAATCCTGATCGCTCCCCCTCGGTCAGGCAAATGATGAATAAATGCACAGCTCCGTCCCTGTAATGCATCTGATTTGTCCCTGTCATCCTCCCTCACAATCTCCCCAGCCATCCTACCCCACCCCCGTCCCCTCGCACCTTGCACACCACCACGCACCCTGTTTGTCTTTAATCACTGCAAACGCACAGTACAGCATGTTCCACTTTATAAATGCAAATGGTTGTGGTGTGGTGTGGTGCAGAGCGGTGTGGTGTGGTACAGTGTGGTGCGGTGTGCGGCTTTATGGTGGGCAGACTGCTGACCAACCAGTGATTCGATTCCAGAGGGACGGTGCACAATGAATAAGGCGGTGACGCACATCACATCATGGTAACATTCCTCTGACCCAAAGCAAGCACCAATGGGAGGAATTGGCAGTGAGGCCAGGTCACACACAGTCACACAGAGTGTCCACGGAAATGACTTTATCTGTGTGGGTGTGGGTATGGTTGCGTTATGAGTGAATGCGGCAGAGAAAGTATGTAAATTCATGTATGTTTTTGTGTGTTTGATGATTTTTGTCAATGTCTTATACTGTATGTATGTTTAGTTTAACTGCACATTGGACACTGGTCAAACGCAATTTCAAACTTCTGTGCTAACCCTGTTACATAGATTTTTTACAATAAAGTACACTTTGACTTGAGATGACTATCTCCTCAGCCACGGCGGCAGCCACACTCACTTGGACACAAGTGCTGACTGTGATGTTCAGTTCATGTGTTCCACTTTCACACATTACATAGTGTGCACTTTCAATACCCTTTGTAGTGAAGTATGTTGCTATGTGGTCAGTAATGATGCCTTCGAGAGAAGGGGCCCTGGCTAAGTTGGACTGTATTAGGCAGCATGGGAGTTCGGTAGAGATGGTTGTTGCTAAGAGTAGGCCATCTCTATTTCAGGCAAAATGCAGACATCCCTTGATAAGATGAAAAAATAAGCTACTTTTTAATACAAACTATTGCTGAATATATGTTCTAGCACTTGGAAACACACAGTCCTACTTATCAGATAACGTGAAATTCTGTTGCACTGTAAAGATAAAAAGCTTATAAGTGCCACGGTAGGGCCAACAAATAACTATTCTATAGATGGCAAACTGTAACCTGCAGTAATGAAATAGTGTTTATAACTTTCCCAATTTTGGAATGGCCAAGTGAGCCATTCCTAACGGGAACTCCAGAAATATCCGACACCCTGGGAATCGGATAAGGTGTGTTTGGGAAGTTTGGGAATTCCCAGTAATCCAAGTAAGTGATGTCAAACCTTGAGCCCAGAACAGTCAACGGTTGAGTGAGGACAGCATGCAAGATGGGATTTTCCTAGAAATAGACTATGGACCGCTCGTAACCCACAGGTCACTTCAATTTATACAACTCTTTAACAGAAAATATATTCAGGAGAAAGTCAGGACAAAACAACTCCTGTGCTGTTGTGTGTGTGTGGGTGAAAAGATGGCCAAAAAATGCAATATTCGAGCACAGAACAGAACAGAACATCTTTACATCTGAAGAGGTTTAACAACAGCAGGAGGGGGCACAAAATACCCTCAACACCCCTGCTATGTAAAATAATGTGACGACCTCGTTCAGACAGAGGTCATCGTCTGCCAAGATGGGAAAGGGAACAGGAAGAAAAGGAGACACCGTGACCCCTGTTATGGACGACTGAGGGAGGAGGAAAGAACGAAGAAAAAGAAAAGAAAGAAAAAAGAAAACATAGATGACTTAAATCCACTTAATGACGAAAGTGACTTCTAAGCATTTTGAAGAGCAAGGGGTTTAGCAGATAATGGGTCTTTTCCTCTTGCCAACTCCCCACCCCCACACCACACTTTCATCCCTCCATATCCACCTATCTCTCTCTCTCTCTCTCTCTCTCTCTCTCTATCTCTCTCTCTCACCTCCAGCGTCACCACTCCTCCCATCCACCACCCCAGGGTGTACCAGGTGACAAAGGGAATGAATTACCACTCAGATAAAGCCTGCCCCTTGGGGACAGCAATGACTCATTGTGAATGCTGCGGACTGGCTTAGCAGCAGACACTGTTCTGTGCCTTGCGCACAGCGCACGCAAACACACACACACACACACGCACACACACACACACACACACACACACACACACACACACACACACACACACACACACACACACACACACACACACACACACACACACACACACACACACACACACACACACACACACACACACACACACACACACACACACACACACACACGCACACACACAGAATGAGACGTCCACTTCAAAACCATATTAAGGAGAAAGACCAACAGGCCACTGGCCAGCATCTACACAATTGCTATGGAGGCAGATATTTCTTATTCTTTAAAATGTGTGAGTGTGTGTGTGTGTGTGTGTGTGTGTGTGTGTGTGTGTGTGTGTGTGTGTGTGTGTGTGTGTGTGTGTGTGTGTGTGAGTGAGTGAGTGAGTGAGTGAGTGAGTGAGTGAGTGAGTGAGTGAGTGAGTGAGTGAGTGAGTGAGTGAGTGAGTGAGTGAGTGAGTGAGTGAGAGAGAGAGAGAGAGAGAGAGAGAGAGAGAGAGAGAGAGAGAGAGAGAGTGGGTGAGGTGTCAATGTTTGTGTATGTGTGTATGTGTGCGTGTGTGCGTGCATGCATTGGACAGAGGGATTGTGTGCATGTCAGTGCTCCAGATGGTAGGGATGGCTATGGAAGCCAGTGGGGAATTGAAGGAGGAGGAGGGGGGGGGCAGGAGGGGGTCAGTGCCTCTGACTCATCAAAGCCAAGGTCAGGGGGCAACCGTGGCCATGTTCAAGGTGAGTGGGGAGGGACCCACTCAGGCAGCGAGCGCTGGAGGGTGGACAAAGAGGTGGGTGTTAAGGGGGGAACTAGTAGGTTCTCTGAGGGCAGGGGAGTTAGTCTTGGGTACTCCGGTCTGTGACTGAGGATATGGAGGTTGGTGCTGGTGACGTGTGGGGTTGGGGGTACTAGGGATCTGTGGATAGTGGTGTGGAGGGAGGGTGGTGCCAGTTTTTGGTGTTCTAGGGATCTGTGGGTCGAGGGTGGAGGGGTCAGTTTCAGGGTCTGTGGGTGGGGTGGTTTGGGAGTATTGGGGAGTCTGTGAGTGATGGTGGGGTGGGGGCTGACTTTTGGGGTACTGGGGGATTTGTGGATGGAGGGTGATGGGTCAGTTTGGGGGTAGGGGGTGTTGTCTGAGGGTAGGGGTATGGAGGCACTAGGGGTCTCAGATGCTACTCTCATTAACAGTCCGCACAGCCCTGCGCATCCTCGGGGACCTCTCTTGTGAACTGTCCCCTCTGCACAGACCTTTGTGTCCACTCACGCACACGCGCCTACACACACACACACACACACACACACACACACACACACACACGCAAGCGCGCACACACACACGGTCTCTCTCTCTCTCTCACACACATACACACACACACAGACACACAGACACACACACGCACGCACACGAACACGCACACGCACACACTGGAAATAAAGTGGTATGATGGAAAAACACAAATGGAAGCATTTACTGAGCACAATGAACGGCTAAGGTTCATTGGACAGTTCAAACTATATGCCTGTTTATGACTTTGAACTATACCCATCATATCCAAACATCTCAGACATTGCTCTGTCACTGGACCTAATTAATTACAACAAAAGCGACCCCAAAGAACTAAACATAAATACCACAAATGAAAAAAAACCTTTCAAGGCTAATTTCCATCTGGTTTCAAAAGCTGTGCAAATGCCATCTATGCCCCATGCATACAGGACAGAGTACAGAGACCCGCGTTGCATGTGGAAGGCTTGGCTTTTGTCTGTTTGTGATGGAGGGAGGAGAGGGGGATGAGAGTGAGGTGGAGGTGGGACTGGAGGGATGGAGGGTTTCAGAGAGGGGGGAAAATGGAAATGCGTTTTAAAAGCCCAGTGGGCAGCAGGGCTCGGGATTATACAGAGCCGAGGTCAATTAGCCAAGGCCGTGGAGGCTCACGTCTCTCTCTCGCCCTCTTTCTCTCTCTCTCTCAACTCTTTCTGTCCCACTGCCACATTCTCTCTCTTTCTCTACCTCCCTCTTCAACTCTATGTGTCTGTCTGTCTGTCTGTCTGTCTGTCTGTCTGCCTGTCTCCATCCCTTCGGCCGTCTGGTCCTGTCTGCCCCTTCAGGTTCATGTGCCTTCTCTGGGTCCCAGCAGCAGCAGCAGAGGCGGGAGGTCAGTGGCTCTACTGAAGCGTGGCCACATTAGTAATCACTAATGCCAGACCTCCACAGCAGGGAGCCCTGCTTCTGTGTGAACCACCTCAGCTCTTTTTTTGGGGGGTGGGGGGAGAATGCATTCAGATTGGGATCCGTCTACTGCATCCAAAATGTGAGACACCTTTCAGTTACTCTGAAATCCAAATGATATGTTCAGTTTTTAATCTTTTTCTGCTACTTGAACCTGAAACGTTTCTCTTGAGTTGGTTTGAGAGAATTCATTCTGATTAATCTGATTGATCTGTTTCCTGCCTTCAAAACGTGAGGAAAAAGATTGGGATGCTTGTTCCGCCTCCTAAATCCTAATACGTCTGTGTGAACCACTTTCAAAATTATTTTTGACTGGACACTGACAGATAAATTCAGATGGGGGTCCTGGTTTTCTGCATCCAATGTGAGAAATATTGCTTCTACTCCAAAATCCAAGTGTTTCATCATACTCTTCCTGGAACGGTCAAGGTTTGTTTCAAATATTTTTTTCTTTTTCTTTTTCATTTGTACATTTGGTGTTAAAATGACTTTTTAGAGTTATAGCACATTCTTTGAGTTGAAATCCTACAAGTCATGGCCATTTGTGTCTGGACAGTTATTTTGAAAGAATAAAGGATGTGCGGAAAAGCCTGAGTCGGAATGTTCTTTTTTTAACAAAAAGATATTTCACCAGTCGAGGTTAAATTGAAATATTTTTGTTCTCCTGTCCTGTTCTGTTCTTCTGTCTAACCGTCTCTTCTCCATCATCAAGAGAGGCTGAAGTTGCTGTTGAGTTTGGAGTGAGTCTGAATGTGCTTGACCTCCTCTCCACCCAAGTGCCAGTCATTAACCTCCACCAATCAGCTTGACCTTGGCAGAGAGGAGGGAGGCGGAGTAGGAAGTCATTTGGAGCCATTCTCCTGAAGGAGGAGAGGGGGATGAAAAGAAAGAAAGAAGGAAAAAAAAACGGAAAACGGGCTAGAATAGAAACATACCAGACATGGCTCGCGCTCTCTCTCTCTCTACTCCGGAACGGAATGTCGCGGCGAATGTCGAGTCGTGTCGTGCCGTGTCGAGGGCGTAATGAGTGCCGCGTCCCTTTTCTAATGAATGTCACTTCTTTAGCAGCTTTTAATGAGCCACCAACACTTTGGCAGTCATTTGAGTCACACGTAGATTTAACAGTGTCACCCCTTGCCAAAGGTGGCAAGCTAACCAGGGTAGAGCCACTCACCATGATTGGCACGTATATGGCCATTCTGCAACACTTCTTTTTAGGGCCATGCTGTGTCCTTCATTAAAAAATAATCATGAAAAAAAATCTATGATGGTTGAGTGCTGGCTCAAGCAGGCCAAGATGACACCTCTAACATTGTGTCACAGTAGAGAAGAGCTAGTGGAGAAAGAGGATGAAGAGGAGGATGAGGAAGAGGAGCAGGACAAGAAAGAGGCATGAGGGACAAGGGTAAAAGAGAGGAGAGGGGCAGAGAGGACAAAAGAAGGTGAGAGAAGAATAGACAGAGGAGAAGGTGAGAGAAGGAAAGAGGAGGAAACCAAGGGAAGAGAGGAGACGAAATAGGAAGAGAGGCCAGGAGAGGGAGAGAGAGAGAGAGAGAGAGAGAGAGAGAGAGAGAGAGAGAGAGAGAGAGAGAGAGAGAGAGAGAGAGAGAGAGAGAGAGAGACAGAGAGACAGAGAGACAGAGATAGAGTAGGGTGGACAGATGAGAGGGAGGATGGGAGGATGAGAGGAGGGAGGGTGGGAGGATGAGAGGAGGAAAAAGGAGAGGAGAGGAGAAAAGAGGAGAGGAGGATGGAGGAGTGTCAGCGGCCGCAGCCCTGTGTGTGTGTGCGTGTGTGTGAGACGGCGGGACCCAGTGGCCGCCCTGAGGAGGGCAGGTGTTGATTGGGAGAACTTCTGGGGCGTCTGGCTACCTGTTGTCACTGTGCCGGCCTGAGGCGGCGAAGCCTATCCCAGCGGAAGCAGCACAGGGGAGGAGGTGTGAGGTGATTATGGAACCCAACGAACAGAGATGGAGAGATGGAGAGAGAGAGAGAGAGAGAGAGAGAGAGAGAGAGAGAGAGAGAGAGAGAGAGAGAGAGAGAGAGAGAGAGAGAGAGAGAGAGAGAGAGAAAGAGAGAGAGAGAGAGAGAGAGAGAGAGAGAGAGAGAGAGAGAGAGAGAGAATATCTGCCGTTTTCAGCAGCAATACAGGATGAAAGAAAAAGAAAAAGATAAAGAAAAGTAAAAAAAGAAGAAAAGGAAGAGCAAGGCTGCATATTACATGATATGAAGACATGCACTTTGGTAGGATACAATACAATAAGGCAGAATACGGATAAAAGAAGAAACAAAGAGTGAGATTGAGAGACAGATCCAGGCAGAAGGCTACGTGATCTGCACAGATATCTTACATATAAAAACACGGTCCGAGACAAAAAGAAAAGAGAACGAGAAAGAAAAAGAACTGAGAGGAAAGAAAAAGGGCTAAGAGCCATTTTTATGAGCTGCGTACGGTGGAGAGTGGAATAATGCACCTGCAGTGTTCCCCGCTGACGTGCCTGTGTAGCGTGCGCCACGGCCCCAGAAGGCTCATTAGGTCTCGTGTTCTCTGATCGAACAGATGATTGGGGAGATGATGAGCCAGACGAAACAGGGGCTAATAGAGTGGCAGCAGCGGCAGAAGCAGTCGAGGCAGAGAGGATGCAGAAAGGAGAGAAGCGTGGAGAGGAGGAGTGGAGGATGAGGCAGCTTAGAGTAAATCACAATACAGCAAGCCAGCACCCCATACAATGCAATTCAATTCAATATAATACAATACAATTCAATACGTCCTGTCTGTCTGGTTGCTGCCTACCTGTCGGCCTTTCAGTTTGCTTCTTGTGAACAGAGAAACGCAATGCTTGGGGGAGAAAGGTGGTGGTGGTGGTGGTGGGTTATTGGGGGATGGCGAGGAGGAGAGGAGAGAGGAGAAAAGAGGAGAGAAAAGGCTCTTTACTATAACAGCAGGCCTCATTAGGTTCAACAGTGGGAAAGTGGGGAGGAGAGGGGGGGAAAGAGGGAGAGAGGGAGAGGGGGAGAGGAAGGTAAGGGGGGCTTGACAGAGGGGATAAAGGTGGCGGGGTATGAGTGTGTGGGGTGGTTGGGGTGGTGTTAAGAACAGGTTAATTGAACCTCAGGGAGAAGGGGTTTGGAAAAGGAGACGCTAGTCTCTCTACCCCTCCCTCCCCCTCCCTCCCCTCCCCTACCTTACCAAACCCAACCCCCATCCATCCCTTTATTTTTTTTGGGGAGGGGTGCAGACGTTCCGACGGCAAGAGATGGGAGTGACATCACACAGCAACACAGAGTCTGGATTCCCACAAAGCACTAACGGTCGTTCGGCGCTCGCTGGACCTGGGTCTGCGCGGCGAATGGCGTCGTCGTTGGGAAGTTGATTTGTGCGAGCACTACATCACACATGTGTCGTTACCGCAATAGCGCAACGCAACCCCCTTTACAAAGCAACCCTTCCAAGATGTGGAAAATATCGATCGGGAGTGCCACGGTGACAAAAGGCAAGGGGTAGGGCTTGTTCGGCACATTTTCAACAACTTTATAGGGGACGACAGGTCTGGCAACTTGCATGGGCCCCGTGTTGCATTACTTAGGGGGTCGCGACCCCCAGCCTCTCAGCAGAGTGCTCAGGTCAAATAAGTGGCGAGATAACACGTCCTGATGACTGCACTCAACGAGGCGTATATCACCTGCTCATCCTTGTTCGATCCAGCTGCCAAATTAAGAGACAATCTTCCCCTCCCAAGGTTCACGGCTTCTTGTCACCGCATACCTCTTTTCTCTTTAAACGGTCTCTTGCATGTCTGGGATGTCTGAGCTGTGCAGTCGTGTGATTTATTGAGATGTGTTTCAACTTGCAGTGGCTCTCATGGCCATTTTACTTGTGTATAAAAATAACTAATGGACGTGTGAGGATTCTCCTGCGAATGATTGAAAATGGCACATACCATATCCAGCCACCAAAGTGAATATCCACCACTATTGTCAGACATTAAATACAGGGGCAGGGGCATAACTGTGGGCAACAAGACAGTGGGGGACAAAAGGCCTAAGCCCTTTTCCCCTGTGAGAATATGAATAATTCTGCTATTCCGAATGCAGATACCATGCACAACCTTTAGTGCAGTTTTCTTGTATTTTCTTTCATTATGCAAAAAAGAAATCCTGAAGGACTCCACAAGAGTGCGTAGAGAGTGAAAGAAGGACAGCATCTGTTGCTGTGGCAGGAGAATGAGTAAAAACACACACACAAGCACACACACATACACGCACACACACAAGCTCACACACGCACACACACAGAGGGGCCCCGATGGGTTGCCTGCATTGTCATAGTGGCGGACAAAGAGTAGCACACAAAGCCAGTCGGTGTGCCAGCAGTACAGAGTGTGTCGGGGTACAGGGGTCAACCACCTTCAAGTGCCTTCAGCGTTAAAAATTCATCACAAACTCTTTTAAGCCATATACAGCACTGAGTACAGCACTGAGACCACAAAGAGCATTGCCAAACAAACAGACACATGCAGTATGCTCATCTCTTCTCCGAAATGTAACAGAAATGTACTGAGAATGGGTTCCTGTGAAAAAGCAGAAGGAAAAAAAAAGAAAAATAATCCGGAAGGAATACAAAATGATGCACAGAATGAATTAAATGAAACACCCCTCCCCCCCAAGTCTCGTGTACAGCTCAGAAAATCATACAACGCTGGGACCAATACATTTCTGGAACTCCTTTTAACACTGCATGACCTAAATGTTCTAACTGCTCAGATCACAATTAAATATCAGCGTCTCTGATTTTATGTCATGTTAATGACGACTGAGGAATGCGAGCCCTGAGAAATGTCCACCATGCACAAGCAAACCTTTCTTTCCCTTTATTCATTCAATTTCATAGAGGTATGCGTGTCAACCCGTCGGCCACAATGTCAGTTGCCTCAGTTTGGCCTGCATTTTTATTAAAGCGCGAGAGGAATGGAATGACTTACAGTAAAGCTGCTTTGTGTAGGATGGTGGCCAGAGTAGGTATTGCAACTATGCTGCTCATTGAAATCTTTTTATGAATATTTATTAAGTAATTAACTAATATTTATCTGGAAATTCAAAATGGCGGACATGCATGAGAAGTGCCATTTTCTTAGTCAGTCTTAGTCTTAGTCTTAGTCAATGCTTAAAATTGGATGGTGGCGGTATTTGTGAAAAAGGTAAGCTTTGTGAAGGAGCAGCATGAATTCTGGAAATAAACTACTAAAAATATTAGGCAGTGCACCTTTAAGAGCTTATATTTGTGGAAATCATTTGAAAACAGAGCGAATTACCAGATTGATGAACATTTTGTCATATAGTCAGAGAATGAAAGCAAAACAAGTTAAGTTCTAATAATCAAGGATTTAAGATACAGCTCAACAGACACTCATAGAAAAAAATCAGTATACTTTGTGTAAGATCGTGTCAACGGGTCTAGGTCAAAATAACTGAAATTAAGCGGACAATAACATGGGAAAGAAATAGACTTCCGACCGTTTTTTCCCCCTACGAAAAATGTTCGGGAAATTACTGAATTTTACCTTAGTGGATATATAATCAGCCTAAATCACATTGTCTGTGTATTTTCGCCACAGGTAAAAAACTTTGCTAAGCCTTATATTTTCGACAAAATCGAAAATGTGTGTGTGTGTGTGTGTGTGTGTGTGTGTGTGTATTTTGCCTTTGTGTGTGTGTGTGTGTGTGTGTGTGTAGGCTGCCTTCGTGAGTGTGTGTGTGTAGGGGACTTTAGTATGGGCACCCCCCTTTCTTCTCTCCTTCTAAATGTAATCCGTGCCTCCAGCTATGCTGTGCAGTCAAGCGCAGTATCACACAGCAACAATTAGAAAGGGGATGAGGCCTGGCACCTGGTCCTGCTGCATTCTGAGGGCCTTCACTAGCAGCTGACTGTAAACCCATACACACACAAACAAACACGCACGCACGCACGCACACACACGATTACAAAAACACTCACACCAAGCACACACACTGACATAAAAACACGCACGCACACAACCCCCCCTCCCCCGCCAGGTGGTCCTCCTTCAACAACACTGGCTAGTCACTTCAGGGTTAATCAGACGTTGGTCTTGGCCCCCGGTCCCCAGTCCGCCCGCACAGAGCCCATTCAGGGAGCCCCACAGACAGTGTGTCTTTTATAGGCACAAGAAACAATGCGGCCTCTGCCACCACAGCGTCTCCAACGGAGAGAGAGAGGGGGAGGGAGAGAGAGAGAGAGAGAGAGAGAGAGAGAGAGAGAGAGAGAGAGAGAGAGAGAGAGAGAGAGAGAGAGAGAGAGAGAGAGAGAGAGAGAGAGTAAAGAACAAAAACAGAGATGAGGTGAACAGAGAAAGAGGGGAAGGGATGGAGGCTGAAAGAGTGAAAGAAAGAGACAGAGAGGATGCGAAAGGGAAACAGAGGAGAAGGCGCAAGATAATTTAACTATGTGACTATGGCTCCACCCTTGGAGGGGCCTGTTTAGCGTTTTGCTAAGGCTGGGCCTCCTTCTCTTCCTTCAAGCGGAGGGGTGTGCGTTTCATAATGCAGGCTTTTCAGGGGGACAGAAACCAGATGGAGGAAAGAAGGGGGAGAGGGAGAGAGGGAGAGAGAGAGAGAGAGAGAGAGCATGGAGTAAGGTGGCAGCACAGCATCTCCACAGATATTGTGAAACAGAGTGGGAGAGGGGAGGAGTGTGTGTGTGTGTGTGTGTGTGTGTGTGTGTGTGTGTGTGTGTGTGTGTGTGTGTGTGTGTGTGTGTGTGTGTGTGTGTGTGTGTGTGTGTGTGTGTGTGTGTGTGTGTGTGTGTGTGTGTACACATGTGTGTGAATGTATGGGTGGCGGGTGGGGTTTCAAACCAAGACTGATGGAGACAAAAAACAAGTGGGTGCAGCTCCATCCCGCAGCATACAGTTCTAGGAAAAAAGAAAATGTAAAAAGCCTCCTCCTTCTCTCTCTCTCTCGAGCTCTCTCTCTCGACACCCGTGTGCCTGACTCTGAAATCCAAGCGTGAATAATACTCTTCATCTGAATCACAATAGCTATAGATTTGTAGCCCCCCCCTCCACCTCCACCTAAAACTGCTGAGAGGGCCCTTGCGCAAGCAATTAGGCGCCATACATACAGCAGTCCAATGAAGATGTGTGTACTACATGCTAATGAAACGCCAGAAGCCTTTGTTTCACGGACAAAAACATCCTCCTTCTGCCATCCAGCAGGAGAGAAGAAAGGAGGCGAAGACTGATGTTATGGGAGAGAGGCTGT
>NC_085875.1:43577269-43579769 GCF_034702125.1 Engraulis encrasicolus | reverse complement strand
GTGGTGGCGGTTAGATAGAGTGGAAAAAGACTGCACTTTCTTGCTTGTTCTCTTTACGAAAATGTTTAATACCCCATGTCCAGGTTACACAGACACATTTCAGCCTGAAGTCATCCTCATTTGGGCAGTTTTCTATTCTGATGACTTTTATTGGACGCGCACCCAAAGACAACAACTCGCTGTGTTTAAGCAGACTTTTGATTTAAACTGGCAAATGAGTGAAACTGCACTCGCTTGCCTCTTCTCATAATAAAAGATTACCGCACCATGTACACGTTAAAACACATTTGATGCAAATGCTGCAACACACACACACACGTTGACAAGCAAGGGAGTGAGGTACTTTTTCCATGTGTACAATATAGCAACAAAGCACAGCCATAATGCCTGACTTGCACCTAAAGCAGTATTTAAAACATTTATTTTGGCATTTCAGTGTGGCGCCTTCTGTAACGTGCAAAGGTGGTGGTGGCGGGGTCTACCTGTGGCTTCTTGATGAGCTGGATGAAGAACATGTGGTTCTTCATGGGGTAGATGACGATGAGCACGTCTCCAAAGTCGGTGGGGATGATGCCGCGCCGGTAGTCTCTGGTGTGCTCCGACCACACGATGTGCACCTCGTCATTTCCCAGGTGACGAAGCTATACGGCGCAAAGCGGATAATTCAGGAACAAAAACAAACTGAACGGCAACAACCACACATCAGTCTCAATGTTTTCTGAGACACAACACTAGCTGGCTTATTTGGTTCATTTATAATGGTCAGTTTATAACATTCAGAAATCTGCACAAGAAAATCCTAGATATTCATGCTCAAAACAGTTTTAAATCAATGCAACTTAACAAGGCAACCTGCAGCATAATTCAGTAGCTCATTTTGAACCTCTATTATGAAAGGGCAGTTAAGGGTGGGACAGGATATGAGTGGGCCAGAGCGATGTGCTAGGTTTGGGATTTGGGACCCAAACCAGACTCGAAACTGGGCATGTTAAATAAACGTGTAAAGCCATTGTCAATGTATAAAGACATTGAAAAGCTAGATCAATACTTTTACTTTTTCAGTGCAACCCATACTTGAGGGCATCTTTTCTTTTTTTAAAATATGTTTTAGGGATTTTTTTGCCTTTATTCGATAGGACAGTTGGAGATGGTGACAGGAGGCGACTGGGAGAGTGAGATGGGGGAGGATCGACAAATGACACAGGCCTGAATCGAAACCCGGTCGCCGGTGTAGTAACCCAGTGCCCCACCCAGTGCCACGGCAGGGCCATGGTTGAGTGCATCTTGAAGGTGTGATGCAAAGACAGAATCACGGCAGCAAAGCCAACAACCCGACCACCACACCTGATGTATGAATGCATAATGAATCTCGCTTCAGCTGCCATTTTTAGCCTTTTCCATTCTCAGGAGAAAAATGAGTTTCGGCAGATTACAAAAGCAACACAAATGAAAAACCAAACTACGCTGGGTATGCAGAAGTCAATCATTTGGTCCAATTGACTTTTCCCAGCCGGGCTCCACACAAATTGCTGTGAGGTTCAGGACTTATTTAAAAGAGGCGGCCATAATGACTTTAACCAATCATTTCCTGTTTTTTGTTAGTTTTTTTGTTTATGTTTCTTTTTCCCCCAACAAAGGTGTGTGTTGTGTCTTTATGTAACTCTTGTTTTCTTCATTCTCTTAACCCAAGGGTACAAGAAAATGGCTGTCATGCTACGCTACGCTTCTGTATCTTCAGCTGCGTTCCAACCAAGATGACTCTTCCGATGGGTGAGCACTACAGACTACAAAGAGCAAGTGTGTGTGTGTGTGTGTGTGTGTGTGTGTGTGTGTGTGTGTGTGTGTGTGTGTGTGTGTGTGTGTAGGGGGGAGCTTCTACTCAACAAGGCGACAAAAACATCTGCCGATACGCAGCAGCTTAATGAGCCATTAACTGAAGCATGCCCTTTCTAACCCTGCCACACACACACACATACACACACGCGCGCACACACACACACAAACACACACACACACACACGAGCACACACACACACACACACGCGCGCGCGCGCTCACGCACGCACACACAAACACACGCACACACAAACACACGCACACGCACACACACACACACGCACACGCCTATGAGCTATGCTTGCCGTCTACCACCCCGTTCCCCCTTTCACCCTCTCCCCATCACCTCCACCGCCACCTCCAGAAAAAATACAATTAGCAAATTCTTTCACAAGCCCTTAATTATGCTAATGAGCTAGTCTTAACAAATGCACGAGCGCAGAAATTTCTGGAACCTGATGGCTGCGATCCTGTGCACGGGCTGCTGGTGTCGATGGTTACTGGTGTGTGTCTGTGTGTGTGTGTGTGTGTGTGTGTGTGTGTGGGTGGGTGGTCGCAGAAAAGGCATAACAAGCTAATATGCACATGATTTCTCCAACTAATACTAATTAGCATGTTTAACATGGAGTGACGTCAGTCTGTGTGTGTGTGTGTGTGTGTGTGT
>NC_085875.1:43537269-43574769 GCF_034702125.1 Engraulis encrasicolus | reverse complement strand
CCTCACCTCACCTCACCTCACCTCCTCCTCCTCCACCTCCCCGCCCGTCTCCATGCCTCCAGCCCTGCGACACCCCGCTGGGCGCGGAGCGGAATTCGATGGCAGAGTCCCGCTGGCATCCGGCTGGCCTCGCTGCCCCAGTGGCCGGAGTTAATAGGCAAATCCGACGGCCGGTCACAGCGTTCCGCGACCCCCCTCCTCATCAAACCCGGCGAGGCCCTCGCCGCCTTATCCCTTTTTGCAAATTCGGCCCATTACCGCAACGGCACATGCCCACCGCTTGCTCGCTTCAGCTCCTCTGCCATTTAGGCAGCAAGGGGGAGGGAGGCAGGGGGGGAGGGGGAAGTGGGTGAGAAGAGAGGCGTGGGGGGAGAAGAGAGAGAGAGAAAGAAAAGAGAGAGAGGGAGGGAGAGAGAGAGAACTCGCCTCCTAATCCTCTGCATGAGCACTGCCGCACACAGTCATCCAGAGAAACACCACATACACGCGCAAACACCACGCTCCTTCATCCTTTGTCGCTATGACCACACACACTGATACAGACACACACACACTCAAACAGACACACAGACACACACGCGCGTGCACACACACACACTCAAACACACACTCAAACACACACTCAAACACACACACACACGCACACACACACACACACACACACACACACACACACACACACACACACACACACACACACACACGCACACACACACGCACACACACACGCACACACTACTCGGCCCCACTAAGGCTAATGTGCCCCGGCATACTTGGTGAAGGCTTTCCGCGAATCAACCAAGGTTCCGACACACCTGCTTCTCAACGCTAACACTAGCCTCCTAATGCTAATGCTCTAAGCAGTAAAGGCTGGATGAGTGAGCCGGCGACGGAGATACTAATGGGGAAGGGAAGGAAGGAATGAATCAGGAGGCTTCTTGAGGACAGACTGAGAGGAAGATGGTGAAGAGGGAGAGGTGTACACAGATAACAGGAAGTAGGACTGAAATAAGAGGTCAGAGAAAGTGCAGAGTGATGGACGGAGGTTTCTCCATCATGGCTTCATGTATTCCTTACAGCGTGCCTGTGCAAAGCTGATTTCAGTAATCAAATGATGTTCATACTTGTGAGATGGCTTGTGTTCTTGTGATAAATTTCACCCTATCTCTCTCACCCACTCATTTCCTGTGCAACGTTTCACTATGCTATCCTTAAAAAAGGCAAAAACAATATTATATGTGAAACTAAACAAACAAAAACCCGCAAACCTTTTTGGTGAGCGAGTCCTCGTTGTCAGAGGGCATGCGTGTGGAGACGTGAAAGATGGCCTCCACGTTGGAGGTGGCGTAGTAAGGGGCCGTCTGCCCCGTGCTGCCGTTCCTCTGCAAACCCCCCATGAAGCCACAGTGTGTCGCCAGGTCCACCTGACAAACACAATCAATACGTATTTTTAATTTATTACAAACAGAATATCAGAGTGGAGTGCGTCTGGGTTTTCACCTTTACCTCACATCTCCTTCAAACTCACACACCCTGAGGAAGGTCATAAGGGCCGAAACGTGTAGACATTGCAGCCAAATAAAAAGTTAAAACATTTAACCTTGAGTGAGAAATTCTCTACCTAGACCAAATTTTAAATTTTTATTCATTTATTTATCTTTTTAATTTAAATACTTACAAATGTAGTCATTACAGAGAATGACAGAACAGCTGATCAACAACTGTACAAAACAATAGTGAAGTATGCCCAGGTCCACCAAAGAAGCTACAAACTCAATGTGACACGGATGGTTGTCCAGCCCAAATGAGAAGTGTTGTTGTGTTGGATTTTAGAAATGAGAAAGAGCTCATGCTACAGCTTAAGGAGAATGGGAATAGGAATTCAGGCTCTCAGATCTGGATTTTGTCCTTAGATCTGGATTATGTCCTAAACAACAAACCTAAACACTTTAATACTGTTTTTGTTTCAACCAACAGATGTGCAGTACATATTCTTGCTCTTATGGGCAATAATGTAGTTTATATTAAGGATGCATTCATTGATATTAAGATGTCATTTCTATTTTACTAGATGTACATTACCTCCCATCCTAGTCCAGACACAAAGTCCTCGTAGGCCTGGCTGCCCTCAGTGTTGGACAATATCGAGCACTTGTCCTCCTGTCCCTCGCCAATGTAGAAGACGGCAATCTTGTGCGTCTCTCGACTGAAATCACACACACACGCACACGCACACGCACACACACCACCCGCTGTTATTCTTCCTTCCTTATACACAGACCTATGGCTAAGTATTACACAAAGGTATTTTGTACATAAATCTAAGGAATGTGCGGTCACATAAAAAGAAGAACACATTAAGATGGCAGTGCTAACCCCAATTAAACATTCCTAGTATCTGAGGGCTAATGGGCTTCTGGGGCAAGTGATTGGAACGTGAGTGATTCTGGCACACGAGAAAGCATCCCCCATTTGCCCCCCACAATGCCACAGGGGAACAGCATGTGAAGAGCCCTTTTCCAAAACATTTAGTGAATGGTTTTGTTTTATCATTTGATATTAAAAGTAGCATTAGGCCATATGTAAATGGGTTAATGCTATTTATTTTTCCTTACCAAATTCTAACATCAAAACACGGAATTTACAGGTATTAACAGAACAATAAGAGACAAAATTTTAAAAATATGTACGTATAAAAAAATTAAATTCATGGCATTTGAAAAAAAAAGCTCTTTAGTGCATCGCTGCCTGTTGCCACGGTGGCACTGGAGATTTGTGTGGTGGTGGTCTTTGGTATGCTCTGACTGCGGTTACTATGTGCGGCCGTGAGGGTGGCATGAATCCCCCCTTCCCCCTCCATTGACCCAATCCCTGGCCGGCATTCTTAAGTAAGCCCCTGGTAATTAGGCGTTTGGAGTGCCTATTGATCGCTGTGTACCTAAGGAGCTGCATGGCTGTGATCAGACAGTGATGGGCAGGATTAAGAAGGTGGGGGTGAGGTGATGGTGGTGCTGGGGAAAAGTGCAAAGTGCTTGTGTGTCAGTTCCTTCATATGTGGCTGTGTGAGTGTGAGTTTGATTGTGGCTGTGTGATGTCTGTGTGTGAGTGTGATTGTGTCTGTGTGTTTGTGTGTCTGTGTGTGTGTGTGTGTGTGTGTGTATAATGCACAGATAATGTTGTACTTCAGATATTCCTTTAATGTTTCCCATTCTGGCGTTTGTGTAAAGAAAAGAACAATTTGGAAATGACTGATGAATAATCTAAACTGAGGAATTATAACAGCAATATATCTCTGGTCCATCACCAATTAAAAACAGTTGCTAGCCGAGCAAGCAATCAGGCTCTGAAGAAGACAGTAGTTGCAACGCGTCAGCCCGTTTAATTAAAGGCTTTTTAACTTCACCAGCAGTGTGCCTTGGAATCTTTGGCAGACCTTATCAACAGCCACAACTGGAGCTAAGTCTGACCTTAATTCTAAGAAACAATCGTGTTTTTCTTGACAGGCAGTGGGAATTGAGATGACTAGTACCGTTAATGCTTCTTCCACTACTCTGTGGTGTATGTGTCCTACAATCCCTGTTTTGATGTCTGAAATAACTGTAGAACAAGACATCCAGTTGCAGAGAATGAGACTGACCTGCAATCTCTAGTGAGAGGGTGGAGGGACATTTTAAAGGATATTGCATGTGACCCTCGCCTGGCTATCGCACTGGCCAAGTCTATGTGCTGACCAATTCCTCAGAGGTGCCCCATTTCAGAGTGTGCTACTACAAACACATCACATCATACATTCCAATAACATACTATGCATTGTGCTATATTATGTTGTCTCCACCATTGTTAGTTTGCTCACCCATGCCATCACGCTAAACCCAATGACTGTGTCCTGCATTCACAAAATTCAGAGAACCCTGAAATGGCAGAGACAGCCTGCCTGGTCAGGAGGATTTGGTCATGAAATTTTATGCAGGGAGTGTGCACAGATGGACCCATACTGAAATGCTGGACACATGAAAAACATCTTACAAAACCAATCCAAATTTTACTGATGTGCACCAAAACTTACCATTGCCTCGAATCCAAATTCTTAAGTTCCCTTAAGAGCTTTGAGTTCTTCTTCAGGAGATGAAAGCTTTTCCTGGGGAAAGGGAAGAGAGAGAGAGGGAGCATGACTCAACGCACGCTGACAAAAACACTGATACCACCGCTATCTCCATCCGCTGAACTGAATCCCCTGCATACCGCGCCTTTGTAATTTCACACAGGCATACCACGGCACGGTGCGAGCTGATCTATTCTGACTGATTTTGATCAGGTAATGCATTGCTCAGAGGGGACAAGGCAGCAACCGAATAAAGTAAACAAAAAAAAGACAGATCAAAATCTGGCCAACCCTTTGACAACAAGACTGCTGCAACGAG
The DNA here is from genome assembly GCF_034702125.1 of Engraulis encrasicolus. Taxonomy (NCBI): domain Eukaryota; kingdom Metazoa; phylum Chordata; class Actinopteri; order Clupeiformes; family Engraulidae; genus Engraulis; species Engraulis encrasicolus. The sequence continues at coordinate 43,570,348 of NC_085875.1, read as the reverse complement.
GCTGCCGAATTCCAGCTGTCTACTTTGAGAGCAAACAATTACTTTAACAGTGGTAGCTGTCTCCCAGAAACAAGGGCACTGGCACCTGTTGACAGGTGGTCTCCCACCTCCATCAAAGGGTGTGCACCTCTCATTAGGCGAGCGGAAAACATGCCGAAGAGGACCTGAGTGAAAGCAGTGGGGCTCTCTCGCATCCTGCCGAGACCAGATTAGCAGCCGTGCCCTCTGCCAATACAAAGCCTGAGCTGAAATGAAAGATCTCGCCAAGGAGGAGAAAGAGTGGTCGATACGGCTCAACACCCACCAAAAAATCACGCAGGAATGGCGTGAAAAAGACAGGAACTGGTGTCAACAGGGGGTGAAGGACAAACAACCACTGATGTCAAAAGCAGCAGGCCCTAAGACTCAATTAATACCACTACACATCCTCGTCTCTAGTTCGGAGATGCTATTTGGCCATCATATTACAACCTTTTATCTGCTTTCATTGTGGAAAAAATAGGCATGTTGTGTGGTTTTGTTGAAGTACAGGAAAACGATTCCATAAGAGTGATCAAAAAATCATAACAAACATGAATGTTTGGTCACTGCTCTTCACGTGCTTCTTAAACATCCTCAATGCCCTTCTGACCTCTTCTCCTTATCAGCTAATGGGTTTTTCATGAATATTTACTAAATAATAAACCAATATTTACTAGTATGACCAAAGTACAGTAAGTTTATTTCTGGAAATTCAAAATGGAGGACCAAAATGGAGGACCATGGAGATTTCATGTATGAAAAGTGCAATTTTCCAATAATGAATACCTAGAATTTGATGGTGGTGGTAAATATTTGTTAAACAGGTAACATTTGTGAATGAGCAGCATGAATTTGAACTGGAAATGAACTACTAAAATATTACACAGTGCAACTTTAATACAATAGTCCCTACCTGCGGTCCCAGGAGTTCATGCCGAGGTCATTCAGCAGCAGCCTGCAGAAATAGAAGGGAGCTTTGGGCTCCTGGTACGTGGGCTCCTTCTGCTGAGCCGCCCTGACGCTGGGGTCTCCGCACTTCCGCCTGGCCAGCTCCTCTTCCTCCTGAGACGTCTGCCGCTGGATGGCCTCCATGATGGAGGCCTCCTGCTCCAGGTTCATGCCCAGGGGAGAGGGCGCAGGCTGGGTGAGCTTCAGCCGGGGCTGGGGCAGACACTCAGGGCTGCTGTGTCCCAGCTCTTCCAGGAGATGGTCCAATGCGTCCACACCTTCGTCCGTCTCCTCGAACACTTCTTCGTCCTCCACCTCGGACATCCACGGGGAAGGGTCGCCTTGAGAGGACTGCCGGATGGAGAGCGGTGAGAGGTTGGCGAGGTCGGCAGGATCAGCCTCTCCACCACCGCCGCCGTTGCTGCTACCACCCCGATGTGGGGCGACATGCCCATCAATAGTCCGATAAAGGACGCCACCGTCCCAAGAGTACTTCCCCGATATGTCCCGTACAATGACACGAACTTCCGACGAAGGGGCTGAGTGGTCCTTCGGGTGACCGCTGTTGGTTCCAGGCACTGAGACGGAGTTCTCGGTGGGAATCTGGAGGTACGAGACTAACGTGCTGTCATTGAACACAAAAAGCTGCAGGTTGGGGCTCTTGAACACCTCAGACGACAGTTCGGAGGACTCCACGTAAGGGTTGTCGTGGTTCTCGTTGATGAGGCTGTGTAACAGCGCGGGCCCGCCACTGAGCGGGTGGTGGCCCAGGTGGTTCACAAGGTGCGTCATGATCATTCGGGCTGTCAGCGGGATTAGCTCCATGTTTCGCCTCTTCTTCTCTAAAATCGTCAGAAAAAAAAAGAAACGCACACACAGGATCAGCCTTTACATTCAAATGAGCCTAAAAGAGAAGTCAAAGAAAGGGACTTTTTATTCTGACATGATGGGCTTTGTGACCATTCACTGCATATTTTTTTTTTCTAAATTTAAAGGTGGTGGTAGCAGTGGTAGCGTAGGCATACTGTAATTATCTACGTCCGAACAGCAGCAAGAGCACATCCTTCTATACTCATCCTCTCCCCATCAAGTCCTCCTCTCATCATCCCTCTCCTGTATAGACATGTTTGTCTAGCTGGCTCTTACGCTCTTTCAGAGAGGTCCAACCGTAGGTGTGTATGGCGAGCCTCTTACTCCCATCTTTATTAACCATTTTTTCTGTATCCATTTCACACCCACAGTAGAGCTGCTCTACAGACCCTCTTTATCTGGCCAACATCTAATCATAGCAGACACCTTTTTGAAAAGGAAAAAAGGGGTGCCATTCACACACCACAATGGGCGCAAAACTGCCCAAAGGACCCGGGGCCTAATGAGTGTTGCATCTCATGTGTGGCGGCTGTGAATGGAGATCAGCGGCACTTACCGAATTGGGGGAGCTATGTAAATGCTCTAAGTGAAAGGGATAGTATTATTATTATTCACCCTCGTCGTATTAAGATAGATAGAGAGAAGAGAAGAGTAGAGGAGAGAAGAGAAAAGAGGAGAGAAAAAAGGGGAGAGAAGAGTAGTAGAGCTCTGCATTTTGACACTGCCATCAATGCCATCAGGCTCATCAAAGAAGAAGGGGAAAAAAGATGTGTGCGTGTGTGTGCGTGCGTGTATACGTGTATCTGCCTATTTAGGCAGGGCGGGGGTACTCTTCAGAGGGATGCGTTGTGTTGCATTAGCGATGCTCGAAGGTCCCTTTGAAGTGAGTTAATCAATATGGATCATGGTAAAGGCATACTGCTTTTAATGCTGCTCCATTGTCCACCTAGGCCGAGGATTGACAGTGGAAATGAAGAGAACCTTTCCCGAAACGCCATAACAGCCATTTATGTACAATTTTTCATGAATATCTTTTAGAATCCAATTTAAAAGACTGCATCATGTAAATAGGAACTGGTTTGATATCTGATAATTCTATACCAAATTCAAACATTAAAACACTGATTTCAATGGTATTAGAGAAAGACGATAGAAAACATTTAAATTTGTGAATATTTTTGAAAACGGAAATATAGCGTTTTGGAAAAGAGATCGCCCAATGCTGCTGCTGTATTCAATAAAGAGAGAGGACACCGGCTGCCGCGCTAGCACTGCAGCACAGCATTACGATGGCTCCTAAATAATATATAAAACAAAATGTACTGAAATCAATGGGTGATGAAAAAAAGTCACTTCTGAAGAATGAGTCCATAAAATACGTGCACATGGGGGCAGAGTGGTGAACTTCAAAAGGCCAGGACAGATCATAATGATGTCATGTAATGGATTGACAAGGTCAAATAAGGCTAGTTTTTAAAAATGTAGGGTTTTTTTGTTGATAAGTGGCATAAATGGGTTGTCTGAGTGGAAAGGGACAACTAATGCAGGCAAAGATTCCATTCCATTTGAAATTGTGTTTTTTCCCCTCTGTGTTTTTTTTGAGTGTGTGTGGAGCTTTTAATGGTACACTGTCAAATTAGTCAGCGGGTAACTCAATTCCCATGCATCAAGTACTGTTACTGAGGGACATCACATAGAGAGAAATTTGTGAAGGGAAGTGTGTGTGTGTGTGTGTGTGTGTGTGTGTGCGTGCGTGCGTGCGTGCGTGTGTGTGTGTGTGTGTGTGTGTGTGTGTGTGTGTGTGTGTGTGTGTGTGTGTGTGTGTGTGTGTGTGTGTGTGTGTGTTAGGCAGTGGCACACTCACAAACTCAGTAAGTAGGTAAAGTAGGGTGAAACAACACACATGCAAGCCCACCCACTCCACCATTACCATGTTAATTTTATATTAATGTAAATATATTAATGTAAATACACCAAGGTAATTTAAAGGGGACAGCACCATAACTCCCATCAGCAATGCTACAGTATGTAGCGGTTGTTTGCACATCTCAGTTCCTTAACCTATTTTAACCTGATGCTGTGTACATGGCATTCGAACTTTGCCGCCTGGAGCGACATATACGCTGCATTCAGGCTCTTGAGATTTGAGTATATCATTATATCCCCGAAACGTGGAGCGTCGGGGATGTAATGGTTTTGCGTGCGCCGCCGCCGCGTCCGCGTCCGCCGCCGCCGCGTCCGCGTCCGCCGCCGCCGTGTCCGCCACCACCGCCGCCGCCGCCGCGTAAGGTCTTTCGTGTTAACGCGATAACTTTGGAACGGATGTTTGGATTTGTCCCAGATTTTTTGGGTGTATGCTCTAGGGCAGGTTCATGAACTGATTCGAGTTTGGAGGTCAACACTTTCAAGATGGCTGAATTCAAGATGGCCGAATTTTTGTTTGGTCCATAACTTCTGACCGGGTGGATGGATTTGTCCCAGATTTGGTGTGTGAATGCTCTAGGGTAGGTTCATGAACTGCTTTGAGTTGGGAGGTCAACACTTTCAAGATGGCTGAATTCAAGATGGCCGAATTTTTGTTTGGTCCATAACTTCTGACCGGGTGGATGGATTTGTCCCAGATTTGGTGTGTGAATGCTCTAGAGTAGGTTCATGAACTGATTCGAATTTGGAGGTCAACACTTTCAAGATGGCTGAATTCAAGATGGCCGAATTATTGTTTGGCCCATAACTACTGACCGGGTGGATGGATTTGTCCCAGATTTTGTGTGTGAATGCTCTAGGGTAGGTTCATGAACTGATTCGAGTTTGGAAGACAACACTTGGCGGAATTTTCATTTGGCCCATATCTTCTGACTGGGAGGATTGATTTGCCCGGTAACACCTTATTTTAATGGTTCACCATTTCAGTGAATCTACCATATTAGGTACAGTGTAATAACCAATGTAACAATATTTAATACCATGTAATACTAGTGTAATACCAGTGTAACAATATGCAATATCAGGTACAGTGTAATAACGAGTGTAACAGTATGCAATACCATGTAATATAGTGTAATACCAGTGTAACAATATGCAATACCATGTAATACCACTTACGCACAAACACATGATGTAAGTTTAAAAAATGGCGGTGTTACACTGGTATTACATTGTATTAAATATTGTTACACTGGTTATTACACTGTACCTAATGTGGTATATCCACTGAACCATTAAAACAGTATTACCATTTGCCCCATTTTTTGCTTCATTTTCACAATAGTCGTTTGGTTTTAAGCCTATGCGCACGTCATGTCACGTCTGTATGTATCATATACGTTTACAAAATGGTGGACGGGAGTGGTAGGAATGTTGGGGGACTGGAAGCGTCGCGTTTCGGGGATATACCTTAAGCAGTCGAAGGCGACTGCACAGGCTGTCTAGTTAAATATGTGGGTATGTTAGAGCTGAATGAACACACTCTAATGCAAAAAGGGGGTCCTAGATTTTAAATGCAACTCAATCCATGTTTTTATGTGCTTCAGAGGCTGAGATATTTAGGTTTTAATAGGCAGAGGACACCTTTCCCCAAACAGGGCTTAGGCATTCAGCAGGTGTTTTTGTGGGTGCCTTAGGCTAAAATGGTTTAAGCAATGTGGCATCTCCAGGGTGACAGTTCAAGTATATATTGTCCCTGAGACTCAATCGTATGTCGACGTAGTAGACGATACTTGATCAGATCCTGGGCTAAATCGCAGAATTATGATCTGTGCTTACATCTGTGCTTAGTGAAAAGTAGGGAACTTACAGCTTTAAAAAGTTCACAATTAATCTGTGAACCTCACAGAGGCGATTGCACTAACACACTCATCTACTAGCCTGGTTTGACTGTCCCCTTTTGTAAGTAGCTTTGTATAAAACCGTCTGCTAAATAAAATATATATAAAATATATATGTTATGATTAAAAAACATTACTACTTATTATTAACAATAATAATAAAATAATACATTTTATTTTAAACGCCTTTCAAAATACCCCTGGTCATTTCACATTAAACAGCGTATACGTACTGTACTGCAGGTCTCTGACTGAGATATCCTTACCTTCAGCCACTGTGAGCAGGTTGCCTAAGTCCCCGGCAGTGGACTGAAGTGGGGGGTCCGTGCTCTTGACCTGGCCCAGAGAGAGGAAGGGGTCGTAGTCTGTGGAGATGTCAGCCAGGCTGAGGAGGTAGTGGCTCTGCTGGGTATGGAGGTTGGATCCCGAAACACAGCAGTGTAAAACCTGGAAAACACCAGAGAACACTTAATGGGGACTTAATTACCTCCGCCAAAGAGGTTATGTTTTTGGTTGCGTTGGTTTGTCTGTCTGTCTGTTTTTGTTTCGTCTGTCTGTCTGTTTGTTTCGTCTGTCTGTCTGTTTGTTTCGTCTGTCTGTCTGTCTGTCTGTCTGTCTGTCTGTCTGTCTGTCTGTCTGTCTGTCTGTCTGTCTGTCTGTCTGTCTGTCTGTCTGTCTGTCTGTCTGCAGGATAATTCAAGAACATGAGAACGTATTTGGATGAAACTTGGTGGAGTTGTTGGAAATGAACAAAGGAGCAAGTGATTACATTTTGGTGGTGATCTGGATCACAAACCGGAACCAGGATTAAAAAAAAAGATTCTTCAGCATTGCTAGCCTAGAAACTGCCTGGTGACTTCAAATTGAATTGCGGGACAGGGTGAATTTTGACATTCTAGTTCTTAACTCCACAATAGGCAGAAAGACTTAAAATAAAAATAGGGTTTAACATGTTCTATAAAACAGCTTTCTTGGCGGAGGTCTACACTCTCTGAGTGAACTTCTAGTTCTCTTTTATGAAGCACATTTGCTTGGGGAATGATAACATGTCTCTACTATAAACAGTCAATAAAAATTGTATTTGCTTCAACAGACTACAAAACTGAACCAAGTTGGTTATATCTAATTTAACTGAATAATACTGGAGAGATAGAAACTAGACCACATGCTTATTATTATTCATATGCAAAAGGCACTGTATTGCCCATTGAGCATCAATAATTAGTACAGTATAACAGCACTTGTCAGTCAGTTTGTCCATAGCTGATGGATAACTTTAAAATGTTTGACATTTCTTTGGTACCTTTTTATTGCACATCTGTTAGATCCCAGCCTCCGGGCATTTCCTCTTTATGAGCAGAACAACCTTTGCTACTTGCTTGACAACTAAGTGGCAACTTTGCATAGCAACCGTTGAAGAGCAGGGCAAAAAAAAAAAAACACAAATGAAAAAAAAAGTACACAATGGACATGGATCGGTGGATACAAACTGCCATTTGTTCCAAGCACACACATTTCTCTCCCTCTCTCTGTCGTTTGCAAGTATTCACAAAACATGCCTCAATCTTACACATGAACTTCTTCAACCTGGACTGCATTTTTTTGGAAACATGAAAATGTTAAAACTTGCACCATCATTTAAATGTGTGCACAGTCAACCAGTCAGTCAGTCAGTCAGTCTCTCTCTCATAAACCCTCACTCTCTCTCTTACACGCACACGCGCGAGCACACACACGCACACAGTAGGGTAGTGTACGTAAGGCAGCTGCTGAGGCAGACATGGCAGATGGGCCCCGCCACACAACACAACACTGAGGGCAATCAGGCTTTTTACAGGACGCCGTCTCATGCTGTTATTTCCAGAAAGAGGAGAAGAATGGCGAGAATACGCTCCAAAGATAGCAAAAGTGTTCCTCTATTTACAGCAAGGGAACGTGAATGCACTGATGGATTGATTGTCCATATGGCTGTGACATTGGCTTTTCTAGGGAGAAGAGAGGTTTGGGTGGTGGAACCTGTGGCGATCAGATTGTGTGTAACGGTTAGCAGGGCTGCATGCTGACAGGTGATCTATCCACACTCTCTGCAGGAACACTTCTCTGTCTTGGACGATGCATCTATTGCTAATCCTTTTATATACACAAAACATACGAAATCATACTACTAGCTAGGGCTGGGCGGTTCTGGAAAAAATGTGTATCACGGTTTTCTTGATGAAAATTGATATCAAAGTTCTCTGCACGTTCTTTTTTTTAAATAAGCAGTGATTTGGAGCAGAGTTGAAGTGAAGTATGACACGAAGTGAAGTATGTCACGAAGTTAATACACGTAGTAGGAAGTGTCATACGGCTCATGATGGAACAAAAAATAAAAAAACCTTCTCTCATCAAAAAGTGAACCTTGTGTAGGTGAAAACAGTTATCACGTTTTTTTTACGGTATACCGCCCAGCCCTAGTACTAGCTCACTCCAAGGGATTTGCTGCTAATGCCATTTATGTAGCATAATAATGTTCTTCGAAATCAAGATTCACTGATACCTTAAGGCTATTGTTAATATTTTCAACCTGCTGCCATACACATTTAAACATTTGTAATCATATTACAGCTTAGTAAGGGTGTGAGATTTGTGTCGTTGAAAATGTTTATGAGTGTGTCTTATTCCACATTGGCCACATTACGGATGCAAAGCATGCTACTAAATCAACCGCGCCTCTCTAAATGCTACATTTCCCCCTGACGTTCCTGATCATTTTCTACATACAGTTCTGCAATGTACGGCTGTGTGTCACGGTAGACCCCATACCATAGCTGACACCAGCCTCCTATCTGTCAATTACAAGCTATTCATTGATGGTCCTGCTGCCACACCGTGCTGACACTGGTGATTAAAAGAAACAAACTGATGATTGTGTTATGATGGCTTGGGGGTAAAAGTTTGTGGGGGTGGGATAATTACATCTGCTTCCTGTTCCCTTTTTTCTGCATATTGCACCAGGTGCAGATTGTCGTCAAACTTGACCGCGGTGTGCCATTCATTCATAGGCGGTCATATGAACGCGAACACAATGGTACATTTAAATAATTCGGCCATTTTTCGGCCCGTGCTGGTGACACCCTGACAAAAGGCCTACTGCTGGCCACATCTGCCAAACGGGGGATACGCGACGTGGTACCTCATTCATTTGCTGTCAATGCGTCTTCATAAACGCCTAAGCCCCCCCAGGATAAAAAAGAAGAAGTTCAAACCGTGGCACATAAATGGGTGTGTAAGGGGAGGGGAGACAGTGAAAACATAACCTTAATGGCTAAACTAATCTGCATTTAGTGGTTACACAAATCTACATTTGGAATACAGAAATACAGATTTGTGAAGCAATTTAGCTTCTGTGTTTCGTCGTCTCCACCATCTTTGCATTTATAATTCCATTTGGTGACACATAGCATTGGACAAACCCATAAGTGCAGACATGACATATGCCTCCCTCTATGGATAAGACCTCGAAGAAGACACATACACATTTCCTGTCACAAACAACTTGATTCGGGACATTTTCTTTGCAACATCTGTGATGTGAATATCAAACACACCTGTCCTGAAAGAGGCGTGCAAGTACAGGTAGTAAACAAACAAATGAACAAAACCCCCATATGGATTCATTGATGGCTGTTTGCTCCACTTGCTGTACTCTAGGGCACCAATGGCCCTTATGGTGAAATAGACATACCCTACCTAGCCTACTGATAAAGTCTGATGGTGTAAACAAATAATGCTGCTTGATTATGATCAAAACATTGCAATTAAACTTTTGTGCCTGTAATGAGAACAGTGTGCAGGACCTATTCTTGGTAACATTGGCCTTATAGATATCCAACGTAGCTGACCAAAAGAGGCCTGCCAGAAGGCTTCTAAAGAAGCAAAAAAAAACCCTCTAAAACATAACAAAACAAAACAAAGAAAATGGATTCAAATGGCTCTACGTGGCGTACCCTGTAGATGTAGTCCAGCAGCGGTGTCTTCTGGGATGCGGGGTCATCCAGGACGGGCATGGTGATGGGCTCCAGCAGGGTGACCAGGGGGACGGCCATGCACCAGTCCAGCAGGCACAGCAACAGAGACACCATCAGCTAAGATACACATACAATAGGCACACAGCCACATATAAACACACACAAAGACAGGCGCGCACACACACAGACACAGGCAGACACGCACACGTGCACGCACACACACGCACGCACACGCACGCACACGCACGCACACACAGCAGACAGTTTCAATTAGCTCTTCTCGCAGTAGGCTTGATGATCAGCACTAGCCAAGCTGAGGAAAAATCAATAATCTCTCAACAATGAGCACACTGGAGAATAGATAGAGTGGAGGAGAGTGGAGGAGAGAGGAGAGGAGAGGGTAGGAGACGAGAGGAGAGGACAGGAGAGGAGAGGACAGGAGAGGAGAGGAGAGGAGAGGAGAGGAGAGGAGAGGAGAGGAGAAGGGGAGGAGAGGGGGAGGAGAGGAGAGGAAGGAAAAAAGGTGAGAAGGAGGTTAAGGACACATCAGCTCAGTCTGAAAACAGTCAGGCGCATGAAGAGGGATCATAGGCAGCCTCACAATGACAAATAATAAGAAAGAGAAAGAGGAAAGGAAAAGAGAAAAGGATGCTTCAAGCTCCGCTTGAGGATAAAGGACATCGCTAAGGACAGCACAACAGGGATTTTATTTATGAGCTTTTTTTTGTTTTACGTGCCTTTTTGTCTGCTTCCATTGTCGAATGCTCAGCACTGGGTAGGAGGAAAGCTATGGTGGCCACGAATATCTGGATTATATAAAAAAACACAACACACACAGTCAAACAAATACAAACACATCCACACCAAAAATGAATACAAACAAACAAACACAAACAAAGACACAGAAACATAGGTTAGATGTATCCACAATGAAATACATAATTCCTTATGGAATGTGTGTGTATGTCTGTGTCTGTGTCTGTGTGTGTGTGTGTGTGTGTGTGTGTGTGTGTGTGTGTGTGTGTGTGTGTGTGTGTGTGTGTGTGTGTGTGTGTGTGTGTGTGTGTGTGTGTGTGTGTGTGTGTGTGTGTGTCTAGTGCTGCTCACCTCAATGATCCTCTTGGGCAGGGACTGCTCTAGTCTCTGCAGATGCTGCCAATGGCAGATGAAGAGCTGGAAAACGTCACACGCTACCTGCGCAACGGCCTTATTCCCAAACTATATAGGAGAGAGAGAGAGAGACAGAGAGACAGAGAGAGAGAGAGAGAGAGAGACAGAGAGACAGAGAGAGAGAGAGAGAGAGAGAGAGAGAGAGAGAGAGAGACAGAGAGAGAGAGAGAGAGACAGAGAGACAGAGAGAGAGAGAGAGAGAGAGAGAGAGAGAGAGAGAGAGTACGACAGAGTAAGAGTAGGAAGAGTTAGAGTAGGACATAAAGACAAAGACAGAAACAACATGTGGGCAAAATTGGGATTTTGAGAAAAAGGAAAGAAATCCTTTCAATCTGTCCTCGTCAGTAGCTGCACTTCAGGAACAGATAGCCAGTCTTTGCCGTATTTGCCATGTTTCTCCAAAATCAGGAAAGAGATGAAAGAAAACACCAAATGATGGGAAAGGGGGGGAAAGTCCAACTGATTGCTCGATGTCTGTCATTCCTTCTGCCACTCACTCACATGTGTACACTGCCTGTAACTCTCTGGGACATACACACACACACACGCCCATTCGCACACAAACGTATGCTTTCACACACACACACACGAGCACACACACGAGCGCACATGCACACACACACACACACACACACGCACACGCACACGCACGCGCACACACACACACACGAGCACACACACACACACGCGCACACACACACGCGCACACACACGCGCACACATACGCGCACACACACACACACACACACACACACACACACACACACACACACACACACACACACACACACACACACACACACACACACACACACACACACACACACACACACACACAGCAGCCTGGCCCTGAGTGAAGTTGTTGAGGAAAGTGATTATGTGTCCATTTTGGGGAGGTGAAGGCCCAGGACTCGTAGCAAAGGCAGCCAAATTGAGCACCCATCATCTGGGGGTAAGTGGCGGGGAAATGACACCACTATGTTCCCCTGCATTACTCTGGACAGCCCCGGGCCTCTGCCAAAAATGCTACTCTCCCCCTCTCTCTCTCCCATCACTCTCCAATAGACGCCAGGTCCCCTGTCTCTTCACATCACCAAGAGATGAGACACCGGGTACCTCTCTGGCAGACTCTGGCACCACTAACACACGCCAGAAAGAGGACCTCGGAGACCTGGGAAATGTCAAAACACCTCTCTGCACTGAATACACTGAATACGTTTACAGTAAATACCCTCTGAAATGGGGTGTTTTTTGAGTTACAGTCTGCCAGATTTGACACCTCATTTACGGTGCCCTGAGCTCAGATCTACTAGTCAATGTTATCAAATAAATGTGAGGTTCTGAGGGGAAAAAAGGAGGATGCTTTGTTTAAATGGATAGAGACCTGCCAAAATCAGGGACGTGGTTCATGAAATATCGCACCACCTGGTTATCATGGTTAAATTTAAGTAATGGTATGGTCTTTTTTTTCCTTTTTTTAATGTCTTTATTGTGATAGGACAGTTAAAGTGGGACAGGAAATGAGTGGGGAGAGAGAGACGGAGAAGGTTCGGCAAATGACCCGGGCCGGAATTGAACCCGGGTCGCCAGCATAGTAACCCAGTGCCCTACAGTTAAGGCACAGCAGGGTCTAACATGGTATTTTGTAAGCGGGTAGAGTGAACTCTCGTGCTCACCTTCAGCGTGACCCCCAGGACGTTGATGGCATCTTTGACCTGATGGGGGATGTTCTGCTGCACAAGTTCCTCACACACCCACACACCCAGACTGCAGATGGCTATACACCTGCAAAACACAGACACACAGACACACACAAGATTGTAGTTACGTAGTTTTATATTACTTTTTGGTCGACCTTGCCATGCAAGATATGCAACACAAGACTTGGCTGATCTTAGGGAAGGCTAGTGTGGGTACACTATTTGTAGAGTAGTAGAGTACTTTTATTAGTCCAGAAGGAAATGAAGGTGTCTGTCAGCTTACATAAACACACAAATACAGTACGGTATATACAGTACATGTAAGTGATATGATGTGATGTGAGAGTAATATGATCCAAAAACATGACATGAAACAGAATGAAAATAATGTGTAATTTTGGACAATTTTGTGTCTTTTCAGTCACCATAGTGAACTTGCTTTTTTGGGGGGGGGCCAAAGAGACCTACCTGGCTCCTTCGCTGGGCTCACTGCGTGCAGTTGTCAGTAATACATTCACCAGAAACTCCTATTGAGAGAGCACAAAGAAAATGTTATAAGTTTCTCAATTTTTTTATTTTATAATATTTAATGTTTTCTCAGGCTGTGGCTAGGCTAACACTGACGTCAAGGAACTCTGTAAAGCAATGCGTATGTAACTGCGGTTCTATGAGTTTCTGGTGACTGGCGGGCAGGAGAAATAAAATCAAGCTCTATTCTGTACTGTACCTTGATGTCCTCTTCCCCGATCACTATGTCATCGGAGCCGGGTGTGGACATGAGGGAGGGGATCTGCCGGTAGAGGTTGGGGAAGCACACCAGCGAGCCCAGCACCGTCTGAGCCTCTATCCTCGGAGCCTGGAAGACAGGGACAGGGGGACAGGGCAAACCATTACCATTCAAATGAAGTGCCAAAGCTAATTTAGTTGTTGTTAAAAAAATAGTTAATTGTAAAAAAAGAGAAAAACACACACATCCGTCTAAAAAAAATGTGGGTGCAGGACAAGCAAAATCACATGAAAACTGAAAGTAAAGTCCGCGACACCAAGCTCCGGTTTCACTTATTTTAATGTAACGTTTTGGGCAGCATGCCCTTCAAGCTTGGTGTCGCGGATTTTACTTTTGTTTAAAAAAAAATGACATTAGTAAATCTGTGTGGCTAGATGGAGTTCTTGGATATGTTGGGAGGAGGCTGGTGTTTGATCTTGTTTGTGGCACTCACCTCGAAGGACTCTGTGCTGAGGATGCGAGCGGCTGCTGTAATGAAATCTCCCACCAGCATGGTGAAACCCGGCAGACCCAGGAAGAAGAACCGCGGCGAACACCACCGGATCACCGTGTTCAACACATCCTGATGGAGGAGAGGAAGAGGGGGAGGAGAGAGGAGAGAGGAGAGAGGAGAGAGAGAGAGAGAGAGAGAGAGAGAGAGAGAGAGAGAGAGAGAGAGAGAGAAAGAGAGAAAGGAAATAAATACATCCATATTGCTATAACTTTATTACCATAAAAAACAGTATTGATATCACACAATCAAGATGTGGTGGTCAGTTTGGCAACTTAGCTAAAAAGCTCTTTAAAATGAAATCCACTGCTGTTGCTTTCAATAAGGCGATAATCAATTATGGTCAGTGCATATGTAGGCAGAGGTTGGTGGACCCAACCGCGGTGGGTAAATATTTAAGTGTGCTGCAATGGAGATGAGGAGAGGATATGGCTTTGTCACAGCATAACAGGCAGAGCCATTACACAAGAATTACTCAGCTGACCTTTGCACTGATATACGTATATGCACACACAAATTCACGAGAGCACACACACACACACACACACACACACACACACACACACACACGCACACACACACAAACACAAACACACACACACCAAGATCAAGACACACGCATACACACACACTAATGGAAATTACCAACATATACAGTAAAGCAGTACTGTACACTCATTCGGTTGACGCTTTTGTACAAAGAGGTTTTATGAGTCATCATTGGTTTTTAATTTCTCCTAAGTTGAGTGTATCCACCTCCCTGATTTAACAATTGATGGCCTCTCTGAAACTTCACAGCCGGGATTAAAGCAGAGTGAGAAAAAATATATGAAAATCATCCACAGTTTCTGCATACACTGTATGTCAGAGCATATGAGGAACATTGTCAACATCTTGTTCATCTGCAGAGAGAATCTCCTGCTATTTGAACAAGGATTACAAAAAAAGAGAGAGACGGGTAGATCAGAACGCATGAAGAAATCTGCCTGCTCAAACACAAGTGGAGTCGCGTGGCAGCCAGGCACGACACGGCGGACGCCTCGCCTGTTTACCAAGAACACACTCCTCTCCTCAGCAAACACCTGCTGCTGCTCCGCTGCACTCTGCTCTCCTCTCCTCTCCTCTCCACCTGATACATTTGTCTCCTTAATTGAATCCTTTATACGCACAGGAACAGGAATAAAGGAGGAGGAGGAGGGTGGATATGGAGGTGGAGGTGGAAGGAGGTGGGGGTTTGGTTAAGTTAGAAGTGATAAACAAAAAAACAAAAAAACAACTGCTGCAATAAAGCAAGAACAGAACGAACACCACACACACACACAAGCATGAACGAACAACACGTACACAAGCATGCACGCACGCATGCACATAGACACACACAGACACACACAGACTCACACACAGACTCACACACAGACTTCTAAGAGACAGAGAATGGGAAATTGGAAGGAGTGTCTGTTTTAGGGAGAAGGGACATTTTACCCTCATTTCTACGATAATTGACCCCGGAGACACAGTGCACAGTTTTGTCTGCAATTAGCCATGCACTGGCAAAGCACTAAAAAATAGCTGAGCGATTACCTGAAACGCTTGCTCTAACCAGAGCTGTAATTCCGTGAAACGTTTGTCATTATTGGCTGTAAACGAGGGCACAGCCAATCTGAATTGGTTGCCTGCGAGAAAAGGTGAGGTGAGGTGGGGTGGGGTGGCGTGGGGGATGCGGTGTGTGTGTGTGTGTGTGTGTGTGTGTGTGTGTGTGTGTGTGTGTGTGCGCATGTGTGTGTGTGTGTGTGTGTGTGTGTGTGTGTGCGCATGTGTGTGTGTGTGTGTGTGTGGGTGTGTGTGTGTGTGCACGTGTGTGTTTTTGAGTGGGGGAGAGGCCTCCAACTCAGTGGGGTCTCTCCTAAACCGCTGGCAGTGGTCTCTGCCTGCAGAGCCACAAAGGACACATTAACACAAAAGTCCCAGATATAAAAAAAAACAAGCGCACACCTTCCATACCCTTTGCTTTCTTGTTGCTATACTGTAGGCCAATGCAGCAACTGAAATGTCATTTTTTTTATTTGGTTTGGGTCCTTCATGGAAATCATCCTAGAAATGCTGTGTGTCATTGTTGTGCTGTTACTGTGTTTTGCCCAAAGAATATTACCGCCGTGTTGACATAGAACTGCCTAAACCAACCTGTGAAAGGCACAATCACAGCTGTGAAATGCAGGGGAGGAAGAGCAATCGTGCAGAAAAAAAAGAAAAAGAAAAAGAAAGAAACGCTCGACCCGTGCGCAACAAAACAGAGTGATTTGCTGTAAATCATGGCTGACGTTTGGGTACAATGGGGAGAGACCCTTTATTCTTCGGCGGAGGAGGAGGGAAAAAAACAGGCAAAGCAAATCACAAGTGCAATTAACACTGCTGTCAATAGAACGCTTCTCTTTCCAGGGTCGGGGATGCTAAGGCAGGTGTGTTTGTGTGTGTTGGCACGATTTGAGTGTGTTTGTGCGTGTGTCTGTGTGTGTCTGTGTCTGTGTCTGTGTCTGTGTGTGTGTGTGTGTGTGTGTGTGTGTGTGTGTGTGTGTGTGTGTGTGTGTGTGTGTGTGTGTGTGTGTGTGTGTGTGTGTGTGTGTGTGTGTGTGTGTGGTGAAGGAAGAATGCCATAGATAACAAGTAAATGAAAACACTCAAAACTCAACTTTTCAATAGTGGTGAAGAGCTAAAGGTGAAATTGTCGAACATGTTAAAAAAAATGTTGTGGGGCGAATGGAAGTAAGGCTCTTGGATTGTCTATATATTATATGTTTACTGTCATATAAAGTACCACACAAATTCAAAATAAAAACCAAGATACAGCACATCACTGTTTATAATTTATGACCCAGAATAAATTGGGCAATCTGTAAATATAAGTAAAGTATCAATATAACCCTACAAATCGTCTTAGGAGATAACATTAGCATGGCTTAACATTATGTAAAATTAACTGAACCGCATTCCACATTATTATGCAAATGACATTGCCACTTTTAGGTACTTTAGAGGTGATGACATTCTAACTCACCAGACATAAAACCCCATTGACAATGAATGGGATGATATGTCTGGTGAGTTAGAATGTCATCACCTCCAAAGCACCTAAACGTGGCCTGGAAATCTACGTGTATATGGAAGAGTGAAGTGTGGGTCACCAGACCAAACAAACAAAAACAGCTGAGAGCAAAGCATCAAGGATATCTGTGCTTCCATAACTCCAAAGCTCTGCCACTGACTTCAATATTAAATGCTCAACCCAAGATCAACCCAAAAGGACCCATGTTACTCCTCTATTTATTGAGTTGCACTGGTTACCGATCGCCGCCCGGATCAAGCACAAGGCATTGACCCTTGCCTACAAAACCATCACAGGAACGGCCCCAGCTTATCTGAAGGACCTACTAACGCCCTATGTTACTGGAAGAGAACTGCGCTCATCCAGCACAAGCCGTCTGGCTCTGCCATCCAGTCGCTCTAGGTACTCCCAGTCAAGATTGTTCTCCGTTGTGGTACCCAAGTGGTGGAACGGTCTCCCAGAGGCAGCAAGACTAAGCACATCTCTTGCAGCCTTCAAGAAACAACTGAAGACCTTCCTCTTTCGAGAGAATCTACTAGACTAATGCTTGAACTGGCCTTGCCCCAGGGCAGACTCCTGACATGATGTTTAGTTTAGTTTAGTTTGTGTGTGTGTACTTGTTATTTACTCTTTAATTAAAAAACAAAAAAAATCAAAAAAACAAAAACTAACCCCTCTGCAACTGCACTTGTTGTTCTGTATATCTCCTGTGCACATTGTATTTGCTTGTGATGTTGGCTTGAATATGTCCTCTTTTGAAAGTCGCTTTGGTTATAAAGCGTCTGCCAAATGCAATATAATGTAATGTAATTTAAAAATGCAGCATTCCAGTTACAGCTTATAACCAAGTTTTGAACATTGAAATGTAATTTAGAAGGTACCAAATGCCAACTGTTTTGATGTAAATGGGAAAAAAAGAAAGAAATTTGGATTACAACACTACAAAACTGTTTTGCGTAATAATTTGGAACAGAGCATTTTGGGCATTTTAAATTTTTTATCATTTAAAAAAATACAGTTATCATTTGAAGGTTCATTCAAAAACTTTTTAATTGCACTCTAATGGCTGATGACTTGAAAATTATGACTACTGTCATTTCTATTGATTATTTGGGAAAACGGCAAAAAAGTCATTTGCGTAATAATGTGGAATGTGGTGTATATAGGAGGCGTAAACAGTGAAGACAGTGATTTTGTTGCATTGTGTTAGCCTGTAGAAATAATGGCAGTTTCTTGGAAACTCTTTGGGAAGACCAACACCAAGGCTTAGCCTAACCAGTTTTTGAAATACATACAGAGGTCTCCATCCACATCGTTTCTACCTGATGAGGGTGGGACACAAGTTCATTTTTTTCTTCAGAAGATGCCTTTCTCTTCATTTTCATATTTCATATTTATGTACTATACATTGTCTGTTTTGTGTGTTACAGACAATAAAGTTGTATGTAATCTAATCTAATCTAATCTATCAAATATTTTTTTATTCTCAGTAGAACTCTCCATCAGTCCGCACGGAGTAAAGGCTCCTTTACCAGGTCAACAACATATTGTATTTAATCACAACAAGACCACTGAACCCCCTCCTGATCCCTTCACACACACAAAAACACACAGAAACACAGACACACACACAGGCACACGTGCAGGCATGCACACACACATGCACACACACACACACGCACACACACACACACACACATTTGCAACCACAATCCTTGCCAGCACTGCCCCTTCACAAACCATCACCAAGCCTTCAATCCTTAATTAATCACACACACACACACACACACACACACACACACACACACACACACACACACACACACACACACACACACACACACACACACACACACACACACACACACACACACACACACACACACACACACACACACACACACACACACACACACACGACAGGAGTTCCAACATTATTTAATGACATGGAAAACATTCTAATGAGCTTGTCGGCCTGCCAAAACGCAAGATAGCCATCCTCCAGGCAGAGATATGTTGGCCATTCACTGACAAATTAGAGGAATGCATTTCCTTTATCAGTTTGTCTTCATCAGCCTTCCCTGCCTTCCTCCTTCAGCAGTATGGCATGTAGTCAGAGATTCATGAAGGCTTTTTAACTTTAGTAAGGAGTGTCTCAAATAGTGTTTTTATCTTTTCATGCTTCCTCTGCAGCAGGATCGCTAAGCAGTGACTCGGACACAAACTGCTGTTGCTCCTGTTAGTAATGAAAACTGATGTGTAAAACAGAACCAAAGTGGCACCAACGTTTTGCCTGTGAGAATGAAATACTTGACAGGATTTAAAAGACCCTTTCAAGCATCCACCTGAATTATTTAAATATGTTTTTGATGTTTCATTGTTTTGATGTATCAAATACCTAAAAAAAAAGTCACATTGATATCATATAACAGACTATATACAGTATGCATGTGGCGACGGGCTAATGAACTGAAGATTCGGTCATCAGAAGTGTTTATTGCAACTGTAGTATTTTCAATCATCTGACCACAGCGAATGCAAAGAAAGAGGATTCTAAACATGTTAAGGACTACTGTCACCGTCTATTAAACAGAAGGATGAGCAACACTGACCACTGTTATAAATGGAATACTTCTCAGTGTGTCTTGGAGATCTTAGTCAAGCCTGAAGTGCATGACTACACTGCCCTCTAGTGGTGAGATATACACATTTAAAGTTTTTAGTCAGATTTTTTTCTGCCTGCATTGACAGAAAGTGTAAGAGAAAGATGGGGAAAGATTAAATAACCTCTGGTCGGACTCGAATCAAAGTCCCTGGACTTGGTATGGCAACTTGGCGCACTGAGTCACTGTGTCCCCATGGTGAGAAAACGTTAAGATACATTTGTTTGAAATGGTCTGATAAGAGTGACTAGCTGGCTTGCTTTTGCTTATTGCTTTTGAAACTGCACAACATAGCCTTCCCAATGGCAATACTCAAGTGTCTCTGATACCGACCGAACCCCTCATCACCTTGACTAACGGAAATTCTGCGGGGAAACACTGGTGTAAGTGTAATTTGTTGTTCTTTTCACATGTAGGGCTCTCACCTGGTCGTCGCTGGTGAATCCCTTGTGCATGACGTGGTACAGGTGCACCAGGAAGTCCTTGTTGGGCAGAACGTCCTGGTGCTTCGTCATCATCTCACAGATCAGCCTGTACGCCTGCAGCTTCCCCTCCTTGAACTCTGACGGCAACATGGTGGCCTGAGAGACCAAAAGAAAAACATTTTCAAAAGTGTAATTATTAAAACAATAACTATAAATATCACATCAACAATTGAATAGCATGCAGTTACAATAATAATTCAAATCTGTAATGTGAAGAAAACAAATGTCGCTCGCTCCAGAGAAATAGTTAAGAAACCACACTAAGATGGCCCAGAATCAATAATAAATCCATAATAAAAGGTCACCATAGCATTTAAATCTAATAAATAATGATAATGATTGTGTGAATCCTTGAGAAAGAGAGAGATGCTCATATTTCAGTTGAACTCCCTAGACAACCTTGGCTAGGCATTCTCATACCTTAAAAAGCCATGATGCCAGCATGCGCAGAGGAGGGATGAAGACGGGCTGAGGGAGAGAGGACTGGTTGTCCACACTGATGCCCAGATTGTCTCTAATCTGCAAGGAACGGACACAGATACACAATACATTATCAACACTGCACAACTCTACCACAGGTACAAAAATATATTATCAACACTGGATAACTCTACCACATTCCATTCCATTCAATTCATTTATTTCTTCAGGACATTGCACATTAATGAACATATACATACATGCACATATATGTAAATGTGCCAGATTGTAGCCCAAAGGCTAATTTCCATCTGGTGTCCAAAATAGGCAGGCTAGATGTTTACAAGCATTATAAATTAAAATCCCAAACATACATCTAAAACCAAAACAGACTGTTAGTAACAAAAGAAATGAAACACAATACAGACGCAAAAAGCATGTCAATAAGAAGAAAAAAAGAAAATGGTCCCAAAATAGGGCTATGTATTATGTGAGTGTGTGTGTGTGTGTGTGTGTGTTTGTGTGTGTGTGTGTGTGTGGGTGTGTGTGTGTGTGCACGCTGTGTAGAGATTCAGAGTTCAGACTAGCAGTGTGAACATGCTTGTTGGGCTCGAAGCCACTTTTTAATCTCCATCTTAAGTAAGGGTTAACGTTCGGCGAGAAGGTCGCTACCGTGGAATAGCAGCACGACAGAGAGAATCTTTAGACCCCGACGCGGAGCGGAGGGGTCTTGTTCTCTCTGAAGTGCTGCTATTCCACAAAGCGACCGACTCGCCGAAAGTTAACCCGCTTATTATATGGATATACTTAAATGACTCACACGTGGCGGGGACATTTCTTTAGGCCTATTTAATGTTAAGATTGTTGCTGCGCAAAACAAAACAGTGCCGTTGTGGAACACCGCTAGGCAACAGCTAGGTAGCCAGGACAACAGGTGTTGTCTATCACAGCAGCTGATTAGAGTCTTGTTGAAAAGTCGCTTTAGCAGTGAAAAGTCTTGTTGCCATTGACAGCGGTCTGTTATAGACCAACCCGTCCGTTATCGAAAAATAACAGACGTGCGAACGTTGGGGAGCCCCGTTGAAATGAATGGAGCATTCGACCGATGACGTCACAACCATATAATAAAGGAAGATAAAGAGGGACATTCTCTTATATGTAGTGGAATAGAGTTCCATAATGCGCTACCTTTAGTAGATAATGCATTTTGGCTAAAAGAGGTTTTCCCATTAGGAATCTCAACATCTTTATTGACCATTGCTCGAGTTACTCGTATTTGACGATATTTTATGAATTTCTCTAAACAAGGTGGTGCCAGGCCATGCAAAGTTTTATAAAAAAAGACAACTATAGGTAAATTTACAAAAATTGTCAAAACTGGGTAAGTTGTATTTATCTATATGTGACAATGGTGGTATGAGAGAGATTTTTTTATCTAAAATTTTGAGTGCTTTTTTAAAATAACCTCTCCACTGGTTTAAGAGTAGTAGATCCCACCATGGTCCAGCTTGTAATGCAATAGCTTAGGTTTCATTGCATGCAAGTATGTCAGAGCAGCACTATTTGACATTGCACCTCTTATGTGCCTTAAGTTGTAGAGATTTTTAGTGATCATTTTTATATGTCTAAAATGACTCCTAGATATTTAAAATCTGTTACCACTTCTAGCTGGTCACTACCAAGAGTGACACCAGGCTGAGACAGTCCAGGGGAAGGTTGCTTAGACAAATACAATCAGACAGTTTTCTTTGCATTCAGAATAAGGCATGATTTCTTTAGCCATGTTTGTATGTGTAAGAGCTGTAGTGAGTACACATGCTGCTTCCTCAGGGTTTTTAGCTTGTGTAAAGATGACTCTGTCATCAGCATAGAGCTGGACATTAACATGTGGACAATGCTCAGGTAAGTCATTAATACAGTATAGAGGGAAAATAAAAGAGCCCCCAAAATGGGCCCCTGGGGGGCCCCTACTGGACAGTGTATGAAAGTGGACCTGGAACCATCCACAACTGTGCATTGTTCTCTGTTTCACAAGTATGAGTGGAACCACAATCTAGATTTATCAGAGAAATTAAAATGAGTTAATTTTGATAATAAAACATCATGGTTGACCGAGTCAAATGCTCGTTTTAAACCAAAAAAACAGCACCAACATAACCAATTTTATCTAGATGGCATTTGTTTATTTCCAAAAACATGGCCAGTGCAGTCTCTGTATAATGGTTAGGCCAAAACCCAAACTGCATTGGATGCAGAGGTGTTTGACTATTGCTGAGGGAATCGATGATTTGTTTGAAGACCCATTTTACAATTATTTTTGAGATGACAGGTAAAATGCTGATTGGTCTATAGTTGTTCATATCAGTTTTATCGCCTGCTTTAAATACAGGGATGACTGTTGCCAGCTTCCATGCCTTAGGGACAGTGGAAAAATTTGCCTTAGCTTTTATCAACTCTAATGTTACTTTATTCCTGGCCCTAGTGAAGTTCATTCTATCTGTGTTAAGCCCAGATTTACAGGACTTTTTAAGGAGCAGGTACCTTTGTCTTATTAACTGTTAACATTCAGAATTAAACCAGGGGAAAGAGTTGCTGTTAAAGACATCTCCCTCGAGAGGTAGATCTCCACACCTATACATTCAAGTGAATATACACAATATACACAATATATTATCAACAGTGGACAATTCTACCTGTCTGTGATGGGTCACTTGATTCAGATGCCACAACCTACTACTACAGTCAATCAATCAATCAATCAGCCAAAATGTATTTATATAGCATAATATCACAACTACAAAGTTGAGTCTTTGCATTCACATACTTTGTACAGTTCACCAAGAACACAGTGCTAAAGGGCCAGTAAAAAGCATTCCATTCTATTCTATTACAGTAATTACAGAATACTGTACATCTCCCCAACACCACCACTAGCAGCATACCTTTGCCAGCTTGTGCCAGAGGTCGTAGAGGTGGCTGAACACCTTGGCGTGGATGCGCGGGCACTGGATGGTGTTGACGTCCCCCAGGATGCCCAGGATCCGCCTCCACAGGACGAAGGCCGAGTCGGCGTGCCAACCCGTCAGGCTGCCCCCAGCGATGATGCTCACGTCGTCAGCCAAGAACTCGCTGCTGTCTGCACGCGCCATGGAGTCAATACAGGACACATCAGTATAGATACGGTGATGACATGTAAGATAATGATGTGAAAGTTAACTTAAAAAGTCAGAGAAAAGACAGAATAATAAATGTCAGGATGTGAAGGGATGAAGGGATTAATGAAAAGATAAGAGATGTAGGGCTACAGAGAGACACACGCTGGATAAATGACAGTCTGTGTGTGACAGGCAGGCCCGGGGGAGCCCAACAGAGGCAGCCATAGTTTAGCATGCTTCACAGATCCCTGATCATCAGCTAACAGGCTGAAGCTGTCAAAGTCACGCTGGCTGCGGCAGCAGGGAAGAGCAAAGCGACTTGGGAGGAAGAGGTGGAAGGAGAAGGAGGAGGGGAGGGGGAAAAGGAGGAAGAGGAGGAGGTGGAAGAGGAGAGGTTGACCGTGTCTGCTTGGAGGGTGGGCAAACACATTAAAGACTTCCTTGCTGGTGTTAAACAGCAGTCTCAGTACAGCACCATACCAGAGAGAGCAGGAGTCACACAAAGAGGTGCAGACACAGAGGGAGAAAGAGGGTGAAAGAGAGTGGGGGCTGCAATAGAATGACCGGGGACAAGCAAAACATGCACTAAATCAGAAATTCTCATTAATTTTATTTGATTTATTTCATAGTGCACTACTTAGTGAAGGACTGAGTATTCTGAGACCGGTTATAGTGAGAACGCAGGGAAAGGGTTGTGACAGGATCCAGTTAGTTAGTTTATACTCTTTGGCCTGTGTTAACTCAGAAATTCGGGTTTTCAAAACTCACACTTTTAAGGGTTTTTTTTTTGCTTTTATTATGACAGATAGTGATAAGTGGAAGAGGAAAGGAGTGGCAGGGAGAGATGGGGTAGGGCTGGGACACGATCCAGGCCAGACTCAAACCTGGGTCCCCATGGGCAGTGCACAAAAGCAAATCCATGGATGGGTGCCACAGCGCGTCTCACCACAGCACCCCCCAAAAGTCCCATTTTTTAATACCGAAAATATAATGATTGCAACAAGGGGTTTTCAACACTGCTCACTGTACCATGTCTGCTTAAAAAGTAAAAAAAAATGTGCAACCCATTGGTCAAAAGGAAACTAATAGTGTTAATTGTGTAAACCATGACAATTAATGTGTGGTTACTTTAAATAAGCAAACAGACATGTAGAGTACAGGAAGTGCAGGAGGAATAGAGCTCAAGCTCATAAGTCACGTGACACCATTTCCGCAATAACAGGACCTATCCCCACCATAACAAGTAAAAATCTTCTGGTGCCAGCCATTAGATGCACCAGGTTAAGCATACAGTATGTCTTTTAGAAAAATTTTGTGTACAAATATTGATATTTTGTACAGATATTGTCTGGTTCAAGGCGGTGAAAAAAAAGATGGCGTAGAAAAATACACGTGTTGCATGTCACACCATTCAAATTGTGTTGACACCAGTGTTTCAACTGAAGACAGTTGGTTAACATCAGTGTGTGCTGGAAAAAAGTGATGTGACCTGAAGTGAGACATAAGTATAAATAAGTGTAAATGACATCAAGCACTTCAGTTGACTTAGCTGCTGACTCAGTGAACAATAACATCCACCTTGAGGGCTACAGCTGACTGATGACATCATAGTGTCAAGCTTCTTCCCACTAAATTGCACTGTATGGCCCATGATATAAAACTTATATAAAAATATCAGAAACAACGTACAGTACTGTATGTGAAGCTCATGACTCAATTCAAAGGGGATCAAAATCAACAAAAAAGGGGGTTCCACGCGCTTCTGTTTTTACATCTGGTGCATCAACGGGAGGGAGGCAGGTAATCTTGAACGAAGAGAAGACACCGGAGCAGCTCAGATGGGATGCTTTTTCTTTTTAATTCAAGTGCACAACATGTTAGGGACTAACGTTTCGATTTCGCTTTTTGTAAAAGTCTGAGCAAGTTTATCGTGTATCATGTATACCTTTATCATGCATCATGTATAGCTTTTCTACATATGCTTCTATGACTAATAAGTATACACCTAGCCTTCTAAAATGGCATTCCATGTACATATATTTTCTTGTATTTTCTATTCTGTATTTATATGCACTTTCACTTGTGTAATGGTTCTTTCCTTGTAAATAGTTTTCCCTGGGTGTGGACTTAATGAGTAACCGATGAGAAGGACCAATCGCCTATTGCCACACCGCATAGGCCTGCACCTGTCAAATCTCTCTTCAGTACTCATGGACTCTGATGAAGATGGCTTGCCATCGAAACGTTAGTCCCTAACATGTTGTGCACTTGAATTAAAAAGAAAAAGCATCCCATCTGAGCTGCTCCGGTGTCTTCTCTTCGTTCGGGATCAAAATATCATTTTGATATCGCCACTGAATTGCATGCCAAAAAAAAATCAACTCCCTGAGGTCCAATGGACACAGAAAATATCATGTCACTTATAAGCTCTACAGACCCCAAAGGAACACATCTCAGCAAGTTAGCAAGGTACGAGAGAGAGAGAGAGAGAGAGAGAGAGCAATGCAACACAGAGAGAGTAGTAGCAGCAGCAGGGGGTGGAGCCTATGAGCATTGACAGGAAGTACCCAGGTCCTCTGGCATGTGCAGGGCGGTTTGCATGGCGTCTTCCAATAGCTGGGTGCCGTCACGGTAGCCGGTGGGCACCAGCAAAGCCGGTGAGGCAGGGGGGCGTAGGGAGTATGGGGGAGGGGGAGACTCAGAACCTAAACACACACACGGACGAGGGGAGTGGGGTGGGGTAAGGAGGGGAGGTTGATATGAACAGACAGTGACATGACAAAGTAGACACCATAAAAAGGGTACACTGTGGATTCACAATCACAAACACTGAGGAACATGTTGCCAATCAGACCTGGGTTGACTCATCCAGCCCTCTCCTTTGTGAAGTATTTGATAATGCAACGAATAGTGGGGGTATTCCAGAATGCATGTTTGGGAACTTTTTTGGGAATGATATTTCCGAGCAAGTGGTAAGCCTAAGTGGAAATCTCAATTGTGTTGTTCTCCACAGAGAATAAAGCCATTATGAGGCACTTCTACTGTACAAGGTGGTTTACTCATTGTCCCACTGAGTCACTTACAGATGGTGGACAAGTCAAGAAACTTGAAGTACCCCGTCACTGGGGTACTTATTACTTAATGTATGGGATGTCAAATCAATTTGAAAATCTGTTTGGGTGGCCTTTTAAAAAAAAAACTGAGAAAGTCCAGTCCTCCGTCAAGGAATGGTAAATGTAAACATCTGATAAAAAACAACAAATTGAAATATCTTTTTGCCACTTTCTGCACCCTTCAAATACTTCAAAAACAAATGGGTGGCCCAGGTCTGATGTGATCACAATCACAATAGAGATGTGTGCAATGACAAAATACAGTGCTTGCAATTACAGGTGATTGATCCATGTTTCACATTTGATCTATGGAAATACAATCACAAAAACACAGACATAAACAGACATACGGTACAGTGACGGTAAACATGACAAGCACGACTTTGCAGAAGAAACTGTGATGGATATGAAGACCATGGATAATCATCAGAGGTGGCAAAGTTCTTGTGTGTTGGTGCAAAAATAAAAATAAATGGTGCAAAACTGTTAGTGTGTACTGTTTTGTTCCTGTCTACACTGCTATACTATTACCTGGGGGCAATAAATAAATACATTTCTTTTAACCTTAATATTCTTACCTGCTAGGCCCTCTGTATGCTTCTGTATATTTTGCTATAGTATACCATGGGAACATTAAAACAAGCCTACCTTATGACCGTTTTACCTGGTAGCACCTCAGTATGTTTCTGTATATTTTGCTACTATCCCCTGGGCAAATGAAAGTAACCTCCCCCAGTAACTAGTAACCTTACCTGCTAGCGCCTCCGTGTGGCTGAGCAGGAGGCTGCGCTGGTGGTCTGCGTCTGCGTGGAGGTCGTTGGGCGGAGGGGACTCGGGCTCCTCCTCGAAGGCCTGCCAGGCCAGCAGCGTCACGTCAGCATCGTTGAGGTAGCCATTAGATGTCTCGCTGCTTATGCTCTCGCCTGGGAGTGATGAAGGAAGAACATTATCCCAGGGGAAATTAGGTACTGTAGGTGTCCCATTCTAGCACGAGATGTGTCCCATAAAGTATTAAAACATACTGTGTGTAAGGATAGGAGAATGAAATACCCATGCTTAATTGGGAGAGTGTTACAGGCTGGGATTTTGTTCCTTCATTTATTCACTCACTCATTCATTCATTCATTCATTCATTCATTCATTCATTCATTCATTCATTCATTCATTCATTCAAATACTACATTTATACAGCCCAGCCCTGCTAACACACAAACATGCGTAGCCCTCCTCTAACCTTCAGGAGACTTAGTAGGAAAACAACAAGAATGCTAGTTACCCGCAAAGTCCCTCACTTCTAGGAAAGACATTAAGAGTTGGCATATGACAAATGCTGCCTTCATTTTCTTGGAAAAAGGACGTTTGTTGTTTCAGCAGAAGCACATGCAGCAGCAGCCATGACAAATTGCATAAAATTACATGTGCTCGGGTATCTCAGGCTTTTGTTACTTCTGCACGAGATCATTGTAAAAAAAATCCCGAGCCGTCATTGCATCATCGGGCGTTCAAGGCTATTTCTCCTGAGTTTAAGGTCGGGATCTCGGAATTCCCGAAAAAAAATGAAGGCAACATAACAAGGGGCCAAGTGAGGTCATTTTCAGAAGGGTGAAAAAAAATAGTCATACTTTTTTCCCGAAGTTTCGTCCGCACAAATGTGGGCTGTGTCTCTGAATGGTCTTGGTCAGATGGACTGCTGCTGCGCCGAATCAGAATCTAGAAGACAAGAGAGATACACCAATACAGAAGATAAGAGAAAGTATTTTTCACTCTGAAGACATGACAGAGTTGCTGCAAAAACCAGACTCAATGATATGTCTGGTATGTTGTAGCTACCTCAGAAAAGGGGGCATAAGCACTTAATAATACCAGACCAGAATTATTTTCTGGACCAAACCACGTGCTGAACTATTTTTTAAAGAGGGTAAGGAGCCGACAGAAAGGGAATGGGAGACAGAGATGGGGCAGGGCTGGGAAATGACAGGCTGGACTCAAACCTGGGCCTTCACTGGCAATCTGCACAGCACACATGCACACTGCACAAATTACAATGCAATCCTGGATGGGAATTTTTAAGCAGAATGCACTCTGATTGTGCAGTGCGCATATGTGTGCAGCATGCAGCATCTCAAACGGGGCCAGTGTTTCAACAGTGTACAAGTGGTCCACAACACCCCCAACAGCCCAACAGATGGATAATCAAAGTATTGTAAATGCTGTGAGACATTAGCCAGGCCGTGCCCTCCTGCTGACGCAACAGCTTCATTGCTACTACCAGTCAGGTCAAGAGCAATGCAAGTACTTTCTGAGCTCCCGCAAAATCGGGAACTCCTCCCACTTTGTTGGGAAGCAAAGAATAATTTGCAAACCAAGGCAGGCCGTTTAGGAAATGTTAATTGTTGTGCTCTTGGTCAGACCAAGTCTCGGAGATTTGAAAGTCAATGATAATCAGGCTAGTGAGAGATAGCCAGGTGGTACTAACAGCAGGAGGTCCGCTGTCTCTTCTCCCTGTGGAGCCGGTCTCGGACGTGGACGTCCTCCCATCGGCACTACCCATGTTAGGAGAGTCCTCTCTCCGCTGACCTGTGAAGATGGTAAATAGTAAAATCACTGCTCAGCAATTCACATTTTGTTAACTTGCGTGTAACAATCCATGTGCCACATTACTTTTATAGTTGGGAAGGCAGATCAGCTGTACAGTATTTGTCTGATGATGAGAAAGTGCATTAAAATGACAAAATATGTATATAATATACTCATACCTCGACATATTCTGACCTTTCATATTTTAGTGGGCCTACTACCCTCAACCACCATCCATCAATACAATCACCCTCAATAGGTGAGCAATGAGCAAGTCAACCAACCAGCTAATCAACTTTGCGGCAAGCTGGGCCCTATCCTTGAGGTTCAGTGGAAAGCCATTGGTGTGATGAGTTCTACAGTATTATATACACTCACTGGCCACTTAATTAGTAACATCTCTCTACTGCTGGATTGGACCCCCTTTTGCCTTCAGAACTGCCTGAACTGTCTGCAACAGTACTCGGATAGGCTGTGGCATTCCAACAAAGATACATTGGTAGTAATTGGCCCAAATTGTGCTAAGAAAATATCCTTATGCCATTATATCTCCAGCCTGAAATGTTGATGTCAGGCAGGGTTGACCCATGTTTTCATGTTGTTGACTCCAAATTCGGACCATTCCATCTGAGTGTTGCAGTAGATATCAAGACACATCAGACCAGGCAACATTTTTCCGATCTTCTAGCATCGTTTATGGTGAGCCTGGCCAAATTGTTGCCTCATTTCCCTGGTCTTAACTGACAGGACTGGCACCAAATGTGGTTTTCTGCTTCTAGCCCATTTGCCTCAATATTTGATGTGCTGTGTAATCAGGGATTTTCTTATGCATACCTTGGTTGTAATGAGTGGTTATCCGACGTAATATTGCCTTTGTATCAGCTCCAACCAGTCTGGCCATTATCCTCAGACCTCTGCCCTCAACAAGGCATTTTCGCCCACAGAATCGCTGCTCACTGATATTTTTTTCTTTTTTGCACCATTCTTTGTAAACCCTAGAGATGGTTATGTGTGAATATCCCAGTAGATCAGTCTTTTCTGAAATATTCAAATCAAGCATTTCGGCACCAACAGCCATGCCATGTTCAAAGTCATTTAAATAGCCTTTCTTCCCCATTATGATGCCCGGTTTGAACTGCATAAGATCATCTCGACCATGTCTACATGCACAAATGCATAGAGTTGCCACCATGTTGCCTCAATGAACAGTTGTAACAGCTGTTCCTAATGAAGCCGGTGAGTGTATACTGTACCTGGGAAGCAGTGTGTGTGACGGTGTGATGCTGTAAGTACCTGGGAAGGAGTCTGTGAGCTGCTGGGTGATGTCTGACGTGCTGCTGCTGCGGAGAAGAGTGCCCTCGCCCTCGCCCTCCCCCTCGCCACCACTCTCCGATATCTGGCACTCCTCAAGGTCTAAAAGAAACACAGAAACGTGCACACACACACACGCCCACGCGGACACACACACACGCGCGCACACACACACACAATAATTGTCACAGTATGATAGGTGATAACTTAAACTTCACTTCTGACATTCTTAAGAAATATGCTGCATTGGTTCTTAATGCTTTCCTCTCATAGTCACATACAGCTCCAGGCCTTTTTATTAGAATACCATGAAAAAGTTGATTTATTTCCATAATTCCATCAATAATGTTAAGCTGTCATGGATTGTAGATTCATGGCCCAGTTTTTTAACTATTCCAATCATTAATTTTTTTCTTTTTATATACGTTGGCCTTCCAGCTCAAAAAACCCATGAATTGGGGAATTCGCATTATTAGAATATTGTTATAAAATCACTTTTTTCTTCATCAAAATTCGGGTCACATTAAATCAGTTGAAATTTGGTACTTTCTACATAACATGCAATGGTCAATACTTGGTTAGGACATTCTCTGTCTTCATAATGGCCATGATGCGTTTAACATTGAAGTCAATGGCAAAAACAGTGCATGGGAGTTATGGAAGCCCAGATATCCTTGATGCTTTGCTGTCAGCTGTTCTTGTTTGTTGACCTGGTACCCCACACTTCACTCTTCAATATACCCTGTAGATTTCCATGCCACGTTTTGGCACTAACTAACCAGTTTAATTCTAAATAACCAGAAATGGAACCCCATTGAAAATGAATGGGGTTTTATTTCTGTTGAGTTAGAACTAAACTGGTGAGTTAACACCAAAACGTGGCGCGGAAATCTTCGGGTTTATTGAAGAGGGAAGTGTGGGGCACCAGGTCAACAAACAAGAACAGTTGACAGCAAAGCATCAAGGATATCTGGGCTTCCATAACTCCCATGCACTGTTTTTGCCATTGACTTCAATGTTAAACTCATCATGGCCATTATGAAGACAGAGAATGTCCTAACCAAGTATTGACCATTGCATGTTATGTAGAAAGTACCAAATTTAAACTGATTTAATGTGACCCAAATTTTGATGAAGAAAAAAGTGATTTTATAACAATATTCTAATAATGCGAATTCCCCAATTCATGGGTTTTTTGAGCTGGAAGGCCAACGTATATAAAAAGAAAAAAATTAATGATTGGAATAGTTAAAAAACTGGGCCATGAATCTACAATCCATGACAGTTTAACATTATTGATGGAATTATGGAAATAAATAAACTTTTTCATGGTATTCTAATAAAAAGGCCTGGAGCTGTATATTCTTCATTTATTACACACATATGTATTACACACATCTTCACCAAAACATTTTCAGAAATGCGTTTTTTTTTTTTTGTAAAATGTTAGTAACTTACCACACAGTGATTTATGCCAAACAATTGTAGCAATTGATAACACAGAAATAAAGAAAAAGAAAAGAGAAAGAGCAAGACAAACAGACAAAATAGAAGAAAGAAACAAAGAAAGCCTTTACCTGAGAGTCGGTGAGAGAGAGAGTTGGTAGTGATACCAGGCAAGAAAGAGCTGACAGTGTGGAGGAGCATAGGAACGCTTTTAGTAGTGGGCAAAGCCTCGTAGAGGTGCACACAGTTGCTGATAGACTGGCTTCGCTTAGCTTCCCAGGGCAAGGGCAGAAGAAAAGAGGGAAGACAGAGAACCGACAAAGAGAAGAGAAGAGAAGAGAAGAGAAGAGACCAGAATAGAAGAGACAGAGAACCGCCAAAGAGAAGAGAAGTGAAGAGAATGAGAAAGTGAAATAGAAATAGGGGAAAATAGGAGAGGGGGGAAGAAGAAGAAGGAGAAGAAGAAGAAGAGGAAGTCAATAGCAAGTATGCATAAAAATATCTAAGCACTGAAAAAAATACTAATGTACCCCACCAAAACCCCTGAGATACAGTACACCAGGAAACAGAAAGACAAGCTGGCAGAATATATGTTGTTAAAGGGATTTAAAGGGAAGATTAATAAGTAAAGGGTTTCATAATTAGCTTGGGTAGGCCAACAACACACAAAAATAAACAAAAACAAATAAAAAGGTGTTTTCTTTACACATTGTATACAATTGGCACACTTGAATGCACTTTACACACAATGGGCACACTAGTGCACTGTACAAAATAGGTACCCTTGTGCTCTGCACAAAATGGGCACCTTATTAAAAAAAGGCGCCATCCAAGTCCTAGAGGAGGACAGCTCACAGATCATTAGAAGCATAGGATGTTCTTGTGCGAGCGGAAAGCACCACTTCATAATTCAATGAAAGTTGCTCCATCTAGATGCCTCTCTTTCTTTCTTTCTTTCTTTCTTTCTTTCTTTCTTTCTTTCTTTCTTT
>NC_085875.1:43514769-43534769 GCF_034702125.1 Engraulis encrasicolus | reverse complement strand
TCAAGTCAAGGCTTGACATTAACTTTTTTGCTTACCGGGCGGCCACTGTGCTGAGGCTAGTGGTTTTCCCGAGTCACCATTTATCCTTTCTGCTAGCCAGAGTTTTATCAGAGTTTTTTTCTTTAGAATATTCTTGCATTCAAATACAACCAATTGATGAAACTACTGTGATTAGTCATAAAAAAACAATAAATTACCCGTCAAAGTGGCTACTGAGACTGAAATTGTTATTAGCCACAGTCTTGTTTTACCAGCACTTGGCAGGCGCCAGTATCATGCCTTGGTGTGGGTGTATACCTGAGGCCTTCTGTCGGACGTTGTTGCGGGCCTTCTCCACTCCCGGCACCCCGGAGGTGGTGGCGCTGCGGAACCTCATGGGCTCCTGGCCCCCTGGGGGCGGCTCCCCGTTCCCCCGCCAGCTCAGCGAGAAGGAGCGGTTCACCGCAGCACTCCGCTGGGAGTCCTGGATGACTCCTGAGGAGAAGAGATACAGATAAACGCAAGCACGTATGCACGCATGACCCACTGAGATTAATCATCTCTTTTGCAAAGGCGTCCGGGCCAAGACAAAATTAAAATGTCACTTCATAGGTTGATTAAGTCTAAGACACATTTTTGGTCTTTTTAGACTTAATTATGGGCAGGACAGTATGAGAGGTAGAGAGGAAGCAAATGGGGAGAGAGACGGGGAGGGGTCGGCAAAGGACCCGGGCCGGGAATCGAACCCGGCTCAGCCGCATGGCAGGCAAGTGCCCTAACGGTGCCAGTTTGATTCAGTCTAAACATTAAACAATAAAAAAAAATGAAAATGATTTCCATTTGAAAATCCTAAAAGTCATGATATAGTTTGCAGATCTCTTCACTCACCCCTGCCACGCTGCTTCTTCTCCTTCTGCTCGGACAGCTTGTCGAGGGGCAGGTTGTTGAGGTCCAGTCCGTAGACGCAGCGGGCCAGCACCACCGTCAGGGAGTCCATGATGCTGGCCCACTCGCACACCAGCTCCTCCCAGTGGCTGAGGGAGGACAGCACACGCAGCAGCTCGTCCCACAGATCACGAGAGATGAACACGCTCAGGTTGGCCCGCACCCACGCCACGATGATCGTCTGATGGAGGGAGGGAGGGAGGGAGAGAGAGAGATAGAGACAAAGAGAAAAAGAAAGAGAGAAAGAGAGAGAGAGAAAGGGAGAGAAAGAGATTGTCACATAACATACCCTAAATACTGTAGGTTGAACCTTATCGAAGAGCAATGGAGACAAAAAACACTAATATTTACACGAAGTTCAGAAGGCTTGATATTGAAAAGCAGATAGATAGATAGATAGATAGATAGATAGATAGATAGATAGATAGATAGATAGATAGATAGATAGATAGATAGACAGATAGATAGATAGATAGATAGATAGATAGATAGATAGATAGAAAACTCTTTCTTTCGTACAATCTTAAAATCATGAATTCAAAATAGTTTCTTTATGGTTTTTTATGTAAAATTAAAAGTTTATTTATGTTTTTTTTTCTCTCTGTATTTTGGATGGGCTTTTGTGTGTCTTGAAAGCATGAGGTTGTGTTGGGGACTCACTCTGAAGAGGACTCCGGCGAGGTCCTTGGCAAAGGCGTCCTTCTTGTCCCCCTCGGACGGCCTCTTCATCACAGCCTCCGTGATCCGCAGCAGCACCTGCAGCATCTGCTCCCTACAGGACCACAATTCCCAGCATGCACTTCAGCACTCTGATACACGAGCTCTTTGATACATGTGTTTATGAGAGAGGAAGTAGATGCGTATCGGCAGTTGGCGACTGACGGAAAATATCTCTACCAAGAGACTGATTGGTATTGGTAGTAAACACAAATCATATCAAATGTGGAAAAAACATATTAACCAAAAAATACAGATGGGAAGGGTTCACTGGCTCACTTGTCCAAGTTTAGTATAGTTTTTAGTTCTTATGGGTGCTCATAAACAAAAAACCTTTATTAAATTGTAGCTGCATGCCTACGCATTTCCACAAAGTAAGACTTTTTATGAATTGATTCCTGTCATTACCCTATAGTTCAACAATTTACCTTTTCTTCAAAACAGACATTGAAACAACATAGATATACAGTATAACCCACGAACTGCGTCACGGATGATGTAGAGTGTAGGTGTGTGTGTCTGTGTGTCTGTGTGTGTGTGTGTGTGTGTGTGTGTGTGTGTGTGTGTGTGTGTGTGTGTGTGTGTGTGTGTGTGTGTGTGTGTGTCTGTGTGTCTGTGTCTGTGTGTGTGTGTCTGTGTGTGTGTGTCTGTGTGTGTGTGTCTGTGTGTGTCTGTGTGTGTCTGTGTGTGTCTGTGTGTGTGTGTCTGTGTGTGTGTGTGTCTGTGTGTGTGTGTCTGCGTGTGTGTATGTGTGCGTGTGTGCGTCTGTGTGCGTGTGTGCGTCTGTGTGCGTGTGTGCGTCTGTGTGCGTGTGTGCGTCTGTGTGCGTCTGTGTGCGTGTGTGCGTCTGTGTGCGTGTGTCTGTGTGCGTGTGTGCGTCTGTGTGCGTGTGTCTGTGTGCGTGTGTGCGTCTGTGTGCGTGTGTCTGTGTGCGTGTGTGCGTCTGTGTGCGTGTGTCTGTGTGCGTGTGTCTGTGTGCGTCTGTGTGCGTGTGTGCGTCTGTGTGCGTGTGTCTGTGTGCGTGTGTCTGTGTGCGTGTGTCTGTGTGCGTGTGCGTCTGTCTGTCTGTGTGTGTGTGTGTCTGTGTGTGTGTGTGTAAGTGTGTCTGTGTCAGTATATAAATTGCCTGTGTGTTGCGCACCATGTCTGGCGGTCCATGCTGAGCTCCATGATCATGTGTCTGTAGATGGAGAGCACTGCTCTGCACACCTCCACCTGGTTCTCCAGCAGCTTGGGCACGTCCTGACACGGCTCCAGCAGAAACACATTCGCAGAGTTGGTCAGGAACACCTGCCAGGTGGGATGGGAGACACAACATGTACACAAGCACGCACACGCAAGTATGCGCACACACACAAACACACACGCACACAGAAACAGACATATACAAACACGGTACCCACACAGAAAATGTCATTAACATTATGCCAAATTCTGCGCACACACACACACACACACACACACACACACACACACACACACACGGCACACACACACACACACACACACACACACACACACACACACACACACACACACACACACACACACACACACACACACACACACACACACACACACACACACACACACTCTCTCTAAATGTTTAGGCTGTAACTTAAAAGTATGCATTGCATGACAATACATTTCAGTTTGCAGCATAAACCTACACTTGCAGAGTACGATTTCAGAATAAATGATATTTATTCTACGCTCATCCTCCACAGTTCTCTGTCTCTTATTATGAGTGCATAGTACAAGGTCATAGGTCAAGTTAACAACTGAATTCTCTAAATTAAGGATACAGAACAAATCCTTTTAACAACACAAATAAAAAATAAAAACTCAAGGTGGTTACATGCAAAAAAATCAGATTTTAGTCCATTCATTCTTTTGGTCCATATATACCCCCTTAGACTTCCATTTCATTGTGCCATACTATCATCATTATATGACACATTGAATGAAAGTCAATAGAATAATATGACTAAAATAAGATGATCTGTTTTTGGTTTGCATGTCAATCGCACCACCTTCGTTTTCCAATTGTGATCAGGCAAATACAAGCGTCCCAATAGCCAAATAAGTATGAGTAGGGTAAGTAGATAAGTAAGTAGGCGCAACGCCCGAGTTAGACAGAAGCAAGCAGGCAGTTGTTAGTTTGTGTGAGAAAGAGGGCACATGTTGTAAATGGAGAGAGGGGTATGAAAAGTGCATTTGTTCTTGTGAATGGAGCGCATGTAAAAGGGCGTGTGTTGGGGTGGGGGGGAGGGGGCTGGGTATGGGCGTTAAGTGTGCATCAAAAAGTGACTGCAGCACTGTAACTTGGTGAGTGTGTCAATGTAACCATATCACCTTATCACTGTGAGGTGGGTGTCACTGCAACCATGTGATAACATCACCATGTGTATCACCATGTGTCGCAGTGTACCGGAGGCGTCACGGAAACCCTGTCACTGTATCACAGTGTGTGTCAACATGCGTCACACTGTGTGGGTGTCACTGCAACCCTGTCACTGTCTGTATCAGCCTGCCACGGTGTGTGTCCCCACATGTTCCCATGTACTGTATGTGTGTGTGTTACCTGTAGCGTGGGCTGAACGCCGGCCTGGACGAGCTGGTTGTGCTCGGTCTCGGTGAGGTTCCCCCTGCTGATGGCACTGCTGAAGGAGTAGGAGCGGCCCCAGCTGGACGAGCGCTTGTGCCCGTGACTCTCTAGCATCTGACACACGTCACATGAGACAGGGCCCCCGGTCAGTGTCAGTGTGTGTGTGTGTGTGTGTATGTGTGTGTGTGTGTGTGTGTGTGTGTGTGTGTGTTCTTGAATCTTCAGCAAGACACAACACAGCCCTGTGGTCACTTTGACATGTGTCAATGCAGGTCTGTGCATTATGGCTGTGTGTGTGTGTGAGAGTGTGCTTGCGCCTGATGGCATTTCCCTACTCTGTTCTCTATGGCAGAGCAACAGCGGACGGCACAAAAGACGATAAATGTATATCTGTCAATCCAAACAAAGAAGTAAAATGCACTTCTACTACATGTACACCTGTGTTTGTATTTCAAGTCTCTACTGTGCATATTCGCTGTGATCAGATCGGTCCACGTTCCTCCACTGGCTGCATTCTCTGCAGCAGAACTTTATACTGTACTAAGTCTACAGTAAGAAGGCCAGATAACAGAAGACCTGGCATCCACCTGTCATGCAACAACAACCCCCTCTCTGCATCTGCATCTGTTCCTATGTGTGTGGATATAGTGTGTGTGTGTGTGTGTGTGTGTGTGTGTGTGTGTGTGTGTGTGTGTGTGTGTGTGTGTGTGTGTGTGTGTGTGTGTGTGTGTGTGTGTGTGTGTGTGTGTGTGTGTGTGTGTGTGTGTGTGTGTGTGTGTGTGTGTGTGTAGCTGAAAGAAAGCGAAACCCCTTGGCACATATTTGAATCAAACATGTTCTTAACCAGCTGATGCTAAAAAGCATATTACAGATCAGCTAGTTAAGTGAAATCACCAGTGCAGAAGCAACAAAAACCTGCGGGGCTGTATGTGTGTGTGTGAGTGTGTGTGTGGTTTTCTCCATGGCTGCTTTCATCTAATGGAAGTTGTGTCAGTACATGAGAAATGTCCACATCAGAAGGACAGACAAATGATTATGGTCTACTTAGGACAGTACCTAAACTAGTATGAAAAGCAATTGTGTTACAATTTGTTAGAATTTATATGATGTTTGTGTTAAAATCGAAGAACAGTTCTGTCTGAAAAGCACATATCTTTGTATGTGTGTATGCGTGTGGTGCCCCTGTTCATTCATTAAGCAATCATTGTATATCACAGTTAGTCATTGTAAGCAGTAAGGCATAGGCATGGCAGCTGCAGCACAAACAAATGGAGAGAGAGAGAGAGAGAGAGAGAGAGAGAGAGAGAGAGAGAGAGAGAGAGACAGAGAGAGACAGAGAGAGAGACATAGAGAGAGGCAGCCTCTCCCGACTCCATTCCTGTGTGTGTGTGTGTGTGTGTGTGTGTGTGTGTGTGTGTGTGTGTGTGTGTGTGTGTGTGTGTGTGTGTGTGTGTGTGTGTGTGTGTGTGTGTGTGTGTGTGTGTGTGTGTGTGTGTCTCCACTCCTACCTGAGTGTGTACGCTGTCGGTCTCGGTCATGATGGGGCTGAGGTCGTCCGGCTCGTCCTCCTGGCTGCTCTTCTCCGGCTCCGTCATGAAGGCCGGCTTGTCCTGCAGGATCCACTTCCTGTACACCTTGATGACCTTGCGGATGGCCGACACCTCGCACGACGGCAACAAGAACGCCTGAAGGGGACACAGCCGGGGCAGAGACAGGGGAAGACTAGGTAACGGCTTCCAGTTTGGTAGACAATACATACTGTACATACTAGAAGAACACATCAAACTTGGAAGTTGGAACACTATAGAAAAGTCTCACTACGGATGGCCGACACCTCACACGAGGGCAGCAGGAACGCCTGAAGGGGACACAGGGGAGCAGGGAGAGGGGCATACTAGGTAACAGCTTCCAGCTAGACATAGGCTACTGTACATACTACAACAACAACACATATCAAACGTGGAAGTTGGAACACTATAGAAAAGTCTCACTACGGATGGTCGACAACTTGCACGACAGCAGTAGGAACGCCTGAAGGAGACACGGCGGGGCAGGGAGAGGGGCATACCAGGTAACAGTTTCCAGCTAGACATACTGTACATACTACAACAACACACATTAAACGTGGAACACTATAGACAGGTCTCAGGAATGGAATATTTATGATTAGGATGGTTTTAAAAACAAAAACAGTGTTTGATATTTAGACCATCTTATATACAGGTCCTTCTCAAATAATTAGCATATAGTGCTAAAGTTCATTTTTTTCCCATAACGTAATGATAAAAAATTAACTTTCATATGTTTTAGATTCATTGCACACCAATTGAAATATTTCAGGTCTCGTATTGTTTTAATATTGATGATTTTGGCATACAGCTCATGAAAACGCAAAATTCCGATCTCAAAAAAGTAGCACATCATGAAAAGGTTGTCTAAACAAGCTATTGACCTAATCATCTGAATCAACAAATTAACTCTAAACACTGGTAAAAGCGTACTGAGGCTTTAAAAAGTCTCAGCCTGGTTCATTACTCAAAACTTTAGACTGCTGACCTGACTGTGTTTAACATTGAAGTCAATGGCGGTGGCATTGCATGAGGGTTATGGAAGCCCAGATACTGTCACAAATTCACAATGCATGGAATTAGGCACAATTCCTTTCCCCCCACTTGTGCCCCTTTTCTTTTTTAAAACCCAACATCCAATTACTTCATAATAGTTTCTTTGAGTTTTATTTCAGAACATAAATGTATCAAACAATGTAAATCAACTTTATTAGAGCATAGGGTTGATATGACAATGGCTGTTCCTCATCAGACCACCAGATGGCAGCACACTACAACTTGTTAAGCATGAGCTGCCAGCTCCAGATTCTAAATTAGTACGGTACATGTGGAAGTTGATGATGCTCATCTTCTCCTTTTACTACAATAAGCTGAAGTCATAAAGATGATAATATGACCACAACCGTCACAACTTCTGCTTGAAGCAGCAGCCCAACATGTAATATAGCAAAAGGCAAAAACAACCCTTTGAAATAAGCAAGCATGGTTATGGCCACACAGACACCCCCCATACACAGACAAAGGGCCGCCGCACACCAGTTCCGATAAAGTGAGGAGTACTGCCAACGTTTGATTCCACTGTTTTCAATACCACCTCGCATGACGGCCAGCCAGACAGACAGATACACACACATCCAAACAAATCACAACTTCTCCGGCAGAAGAAGCAACTACTGTATCCTCTAGTCTAGCCTCCTACCTGGTGGAAGACCTCGTTGACGAAGTTGACGTTGTCGCGGGTGGAGAGCAGGATGGCGTGCACCATGTCATAGACGTGCCGGTGCTCCTCCTCCACGCTGCACAGGCTGGAGCTGCTAGCCCGCCGGTCCGTCAGCGTGCTGCTGTTGGAGTGGATCTTGTCCGCCTCGCCACCCCCAGAGCCGGACCCCATGCCCCCGACCCCGCTGCTGCCGACCCCGCTCGGCCCGTTGGCCTCCAGAGTCTCCGAGATGGAGCCACTCCTCTCCTGACTGACACTGCCCGCAGTGACCGTCTGACAGATGGGGGAGAGGAAGGGGCCGGGACAGGAGGAGAGATGGTTAGGATAGAAAAACAAATGCATTAATCCTGCTTGGCCTGTATACTCTGCTCTTCCGCACATACTGCGAGCTATACATTTTTTACGTTATGAGGTAAATGTAATGCAACCAGATTTGGGTAGTATTTCAGACACATGTATTTAAAATACGGGCACTGGGCTACAACGTCGGAGCCCGGGTTCGATTCCGGCCCGGGTCATTTGCAGATCCCTCCCCGTCTCTCTCTCCACACTTATTTCCTGTCCGTCCTTCACTGTCCTGTCATGAAGGTCCGTCCTTCACTGTCCTCCTGTCCTGTCATAAAGGCGAAAAGCCCCAAACAAATACTTTTTTTTTTTAAATGGGAGCTCACCTGGATGAGTTTAGGGAGCACCTCTCCACCATTCTTGGTGGTGAGGGGTGCAGAGCTGACGTACTTCTTCTCCAGGAAGAAGCTAACGAGCCAGGTGATGAAGGCCACGCGGGGGGCCAGGTACTGGTCGCGCGTGCAGAATGTGCTCTCATTGTTGCGCGTCACCGGCACGTACAGCGGCTTTGGCCGGTGGTGCGGCAGATCTTCATACATAAGAGAGATTGACAGGAGAGGAGAAGAAGGCATGAGGAAGAGAGGGGAATATAGAAAAGTCAGGGAGAGAGATATTAAAATATATTAAAAAATGACGTTAAGGCACCATACATGATTTCTGCACTCTCTTGAAGTATAATGCAACTTAAAGTGATACTGTCCCATTTTTGGAAATAAGCTTAATTTACATCTTCCCTTGAGTTAAATAATAGGGTTTTACCGTTCTCCTGTACTTTCAACCGTTTTCTAGTTATGACAGTGCAAATTTTACCTCCAAGCTAACAGTTAACATTGAGTCCTATGAGACCAGTTAGCCGCGAGCTGGTCTCATAGGACTCAATGTTAACTGCTAGCATGGAGGTCAAATTTGCACTGCCATACCCTGAGAACAGTTGAAAGTACAGGAGAATGGTAATACCCTATTATTTAAGTCAAGGGGAGGTGTAAAATAAGCTTATTTCCAAAAATGGGACAGTGTCCCTTTAACATAACAACAGAGTGGGAAGAAATGATCTTAATATCATGTAATCATCGAAGTACTGAATATGCATATTAGATATCCTTCCCTTATTACCATACCAGTTTATATCTGATGCGGCAACAGTGAGCTAGACAGTGACAGTGAGTCAACAAAATGGACCAGGTGCATAGCAGAGGAAGACCAGTAACACGGTAACTTTCAGGGACCACAACCCTTTTTCCACACCATTGCTTAGTAATCTAATCATGTTCTCCCACTCCTTCACTTCCTCGCCTGACTTCAATTTGCAGCCCTTCCAGAGAGAGAGAGAGAGAAAGAGAGAGAGAAAGAGAGAGAAAGAGAGAGAGAAAGAGAGAGAGAGAGAGAGAGAGAGAGAGAGAGAGAGAGAGAGAGAGAGAGAGAGAGAGAGAGAGAGAGAAAGAAAGAAAGAAAGAAAGAAAGAAAGAAAGAAAGAAAGAAAGAAAGAAAGAAAGAGAAAAAAAGAAAAGAAAAGAAAGAAAGAAAGAAAGAGAAAAAAAGAAAAGAAAAGAAAAGAAGAAAGAAAAGAGCAGGAAGGCCACAACTATGTCAAGCGCATGTACGAGCTGTTTCTGTTTCCAGGGATACTGACCTGTCTCGACTGTGATTCATTTTGTCAATTATGTCAGAGACAGCACTCACAGTGTTCACACCTGACTGGGAGCCAGTCGACTGTCTGGTGGGGATATCAAAAAGAATCTCACGCGCAGCCACAAAAGCACCTTGTTCGAGTGCCGTCTTTTAATTGGCAATTAACGTTAGCAAGTGAGCTACAAGGATAGGCTGTCAATGCAGCCTCCCTGAGAATCAATCCCATATTAAGCAAAGGAATGGCTCTTGACAGCACATAGTGAGGAGTTTGTGTGTGTGTGTGTGTGTGTGTGTGTGTGTGTGTGTGTGTGTGTGTGTGTGTGTGTGTGTGTGTGTGTGTGTGTGTGTGTGTGTGTGTGTGTGTGTGTGTGTGTGTGTGTGTGTGTGTGTGTGTGTGTGTGTGTGTGTGTGTGTGTGTCTGCATGTGTGCGTGTGTGTGTGTGTGTGTGTGTGTGTGTGTGTGTCTGCATGTCTGTGTGTCTGCGTGCATTATTGCATTATCTCAAAAAGTCCCTCTCACCATCTGGTGACTTCTAAAGTTCCAATTGTCCTCCGCCATGAGAAACACTTCCAGCGCAGCCAAACGAATACTAACGACCAGCAAGCAAAGAGAGTCTGACATATTAAAAGGCACTTTGAGTGAAGACGAATTTAATAGAGTGCCGTCGACTAACATTACAACTGAGGCGGCCCAGAAGAGAGCTCTCCAAGTCTTTAGTTTTGTTTTTAGAGGATAGAAGCATGATCCACATCATCATCATATCTGCCTTCTCAATGAAGGAGAATTATACCACTGTGAGAGAACTTACGCGGAAAGGAGTGAAAGGGAAGCCTATTTCATTGGAATGTTTTCTTGGAATACACAGGCATGCACAGACGTACAGTACACAAAGACGCACAAAAAGACACTCACACACTTACACTTTTGCCTTATTCAACAATATAGAATAACTCTCATACCAGAGTGCTGAGGTGCTTTTCGGATGTATGATGGAAGAAACCACAAACAAATACACACACAAAAAGAGAAGCATACATACAAATCTATACACACACACGTGCGCGCACACACCTACCTAGTAAAGGCTTGTAGAGGTTGGTGAGCTTGGTGAAGGAGGGGAAGAGGTGAGGCAAGTAGTACTTCTTGAAGAGGGAGAAGAGGAAACGGAACCCGGAGTCTTGGTGTTCTCGATTCTTCCACTCTAAACTAGACGCCTGAGGAACACAAAAACACACAAACAAACAAAGAAGCATTACAATAGACAGTGAGGGATCTGGGGCCACATGACAGAAAAATCCAAACTTTTCATCCTAACTTAAGTTAGGAAACCTCCTTCTGTAATACCAAAATTCCTAAATCCCTTCCTATCTCAAGATAAGATAGGATTTTATACTTAGGAAGTTTCTGTTATGAGGCCCCTGAAGTCCAAGGATTTAGTAGGGGTAGTACAGTATTGTGCATAATAAATAATGCAAAAACAATCATCCACATAAGGTGGATGTGATGAGATGATGTGATTATTTTGCATACAGCTGAACCACATGTAATGCTCTCTTTTGCATGTATTTTTCCCATACTGTTATTCAAACCAGGACCCCGTTTCTCGAAAGCATCGTTGCTAACCAGTTAGCAACTTAGTAAGCTGTCAATGGAAATGGCATTGCAACCAAGTAAGTTGCTAACTTAATTAGCAACAATGCTTTCCAGAAACAGGGCCCTGATTGCATATTGTTAAAGTGGTAGTTCGCTATTTTAGACATTAAGCCCTGTTTGTGTGACTTCTGGGGTGAAGTAGAGATGTTCTCATCACAATTTTGACATTTGGTGCTGAACGGAGCATTTGGGCATTCAAGACTGCAGCCCCCCCACCTTTACATTGACTCCAATGAAGCACTCAAGCAATCGATCATAAAATGGCATTAAACTTTCGTTTGCAGTGACATGAAACTCACCGAGTGGTCAGAGGTGGGCAGAGATACGTTGGCTCGAAAATCACCGCGAAATACGCTTCCAGAGAAGATATATTCATTATTGTCCGTCTTCATTGATTGTATTGGTTTGACTAGTATTACTCCGCGCGACCGGAAATGGGGGTGCGTTTGTTTACGTTACTATCTATGGTTTGTATGCAAGCTGTAGTTTTTGTAGCCAGTCCCACTCAAAGATAGCCGTTCTACCTCGCTCCTTGATGTCTACATAAACAACACACTATCGCTACCTACTGGCTGGATGTCTACTGCTATTCAACAGCGTCTGGGGAAAAATAGGTCCGCCAAATGCTAAA
This sequence comes from Engraulis encrasicolus, assembly GCF_034702125.1. NCBI lineage: Eukaryota > Metazoa > Chordata > Actinopteri > Clupeiformes > Engraulidae > Engraulis > Engraulis encrasicolus. The sequence goes on along the minus strand of NC_085875.1, from coordinate 43,522,973 downwards.
CAACAGTTAGAAGGCACATTTCGCTGCAATTTTCGGGTCAATTTATCGCTGTCTACCACTGACCACACGGTGAGTTCCATGTCTTCTCAAACAAAAGTTTAATGCCATTTTATAATCGATTGCTTGAGTGCTCTATTGGAGTCAATGTAAAGGTGGGGGGGCTGCAGTCTTGGATACCCAAATGCTCCGTTCAGCACCAAATGTCAAAATTGTGATGAGAACATCTCTACTTCACCGCAGAAGTCACACAAACAGGGCTTAATGTCTAAAATAGCGAACTACCACTTTAAGCATTTCTGAGTGAAACCAAACACACATCTACACAAGCGGAAGCCAGACATTTGATATCTGACAGATGAGCTGGTCAGGTTGGACCAAATTCAATAAAAATCCTTTGAGAACGTCAGAGGCCTACCTGGACTACCATGAACTTCAGGACCGTTTGGAGGACGTAGCACGTCTGGTCGTCAGCTACCTTCTCTCCAGGAGTGGCGGGCACCAGTGGCGTGATCTCTTCAGGCACAACCTTGGCTGTAAACACACACAGAGTCAGAGGCAGAGTCAGAGGCACAATAGTCATGGTGGATAACAACCTTTGTTGCTAAAGACAGTCACAGACACACCAGTCAAGCTAAATCACAACTTTGCAAAAACACACAAACTAGTCTAGAAGTCTAGGCTAGATCGTAACCTACGTAGGCTGAAACATACACTCACATTGGTCGGGGTAGGTAGATCATACCGTAAGGATGACCAAAACCCAAAATACATATGGAATTTCTTGGCAACTAGTTTAGAATGCCCTTCTGGTGTGTACTATTGGCCTTCTAACTGAAACAGTTTCATGTTTAATACAATAATTTGGTCAGGTGAATGACTAAGAAGAACAAGGTGAGAGCCTTTGGCATTGAAACTCAAAGCCTGCGTTGAGTATGCACGAAAGGCTGTGAAGGTCAACATGGCCCTAAGTTTCGGTCTAAGTAAAGTCTTCAGCTTTGTCAATTCAACATGACTTCACACTACACACCGTCCTTGGATCTGAGATTATACAAATGAAACTGATATATTCTCACTTTCTCTCTCTCATTTTCTCTCTTTCTTCCTCTTCACACAGAGGCACTTTATTAATAAAACCCCATATCCACCAGCTGAGTAGAAAATTACTCTTTTCTTCCGTCTTCCCCTGCGTGTCAAGATCGCTGTGAGACTCGGCGTTGTAACTATCTATTTCCTCCCAAGGTTCGTTCATTAATAACAAAGGGACGAATAATTGACCGGAGGTGCTCAAATGCGTGAGACTATTATTAGGTGACATTGTAAATGATAAAGTGCTGGGGACTAGTGTCAGCTCAATGAATGGGAGAGGAAGGCTTTTAGACGCCAGCGATGCGAGGGCAGTGTTAAGCACATGTTGTCTTCAGCTTCACTAATAATAAGAGGGGAGCCATCGTCAGGCAATGTTCATACACAATACACACACAAGTTCACGCACGCACAAGCGCACGTACGCATGCACGCAAGCACGCACACACACACTGCTCAACCCATGCAGATGAATAAATCAGCATCCACATGCTGTATTGTGGCTGTGAGGGGAAAAATAAGAATGGAAAAGACACTGGAGCCAATTGTGTGTTTGCTGAGGTCAACTCACCAACTCCACATAAAATTTCTACAAGAGCATTCACACAGATAGGAGTAGGGTGCGTTCAGGGAAGTTTAACAATTGACTCTACAGTAAAATGAGAGTATCAAGTAGGTTGAACTTTATCCCTTTGCTTTGCATGCAACCTGTGATGATTACTCATTCACAACTCTGGGACTGTGACTGGTTGGAAATTAAGCTCATTCAAACAACCTTTTGAATACTTTCTTTTTTCAGGATTGTGCGAACAGACATAAGTACGTATTGAAATTCAGGTGTGGAAAATGCACATTCATAAAACTGTAACTGAACCATTTAACTATGCCACTCCTGAGGCTTTAACAAAGTTCACACAGATAGTGAAGACATTAAGGACAATTATAAGCTTATTCATCCACTGACACTGGAAAAGCTGAAGTACTTTTTTTGTAGATGCTGGAGAGGTGTCAAAAGGAGTTTTTGGCACAATGAGGTTAAAAAGAGTAAGGTGTATAGAAGGGGTGATGGTCTCCAGTGTGCGAGATTTGCCTGTGGAGTGTGTGTGTGTGTGTGTGTGTGCGTGTGCGTGTGTGTGCGTGTGCGTGTGCGTGTGCGTGTGCGTGTGCGTGTGCGTGTGCGTGTGCGTGTGCGTGTGCGTGTGCATGCATTACCATCGGAGGGGTTTGAGAAGGGGTTGTATATGATGGTCTGCAGTGCGCAAGGTCTGCCTGTGGAGTGTGTGTGTGTGTGTGTGTGCGTGTGCGTGTGCATGCATTACCATCGGAGGGGTTTGAGAAGGGGCTGTATATGATGGTCTCCAGTGTGCAAGGTCTGCCTGTGGAGTGTGTGTGTGTGTGTGTGTGTGTGTGTGTGTGTGTGTGTGTGTGTGTGTGTGTGTGTGTGTGTGTGTGTGTGTGTGTGTGTGTGTGTGTGTGTGTGTGTGTGTGTGTGTGTGTGTGTGTGTGTGTGTGTGTGTGTGTTGATGCATTACCATCGGGGGGGGTTGAGAAGGGGTTGTATATGATGGTCTGCAGTGCGCAAGGTCTGCCTGTGGAGTGTGTGTGTGTGTGTGTGTGTGTGTGTGTGTGTGTGTGTGTGTGTGTGTGTGTGTGTGGGTATGCGTGCGTGCGTGCGTGCGTGCATGCGTGTGTGTGTTGATGCATTACCATCAGGGGGGTTTGAGAAGGGGTTGTATATGATGGTGTCCAGTGTGCAGGGTCCGCGGGAGGAGGGCACGGCGGGGAAGCCTGGCACCAGGCAGGCAAAGATCAGCAGCTGCTCCTCAGCACAGTTACTCTGCAGGGCCTGCAGCCACAGCAGGAACAGGCGGATCCCCTCACAGCGGATCTACACATACAGTCATGACAAGGACACATGCATCCAGTACATGAATAGAAGAAACACCTATAGACACATTACATACACAGCGCTTCTACACATGGCACAGACAGCCAGGTTCCCTCACAAAAGATCTGCACATATAGTAAAGGACACATACATGAATAGAAACACCTACAAACCCCAACTCCGATGAAGTTGGGACGTTTGGTAAACAGTGCATAAAATCAAAATGCTATCATTTTCAAAACATTCAATCTATTCATTAGATGGAGAATAGTGAAAAGACAACATATTAAGTGTTAAAACCGAGAAAAAATATTGTTTTGGGGGACATATGTACTCATTTCTAATTTGATAAATCCAACACGTCTCAAAAGAGTTGGGACGGGGATCAGTGAAATTTAGTAAACATCCAAATAAGATAAAACAACAAAGAAGAACATTTCAAAATGAATTGTACTGACGGACAATATAGGTGTCCAGGTATAAGATCATCACAGAGAGGCTGAGTCACTCAGAATTAAAGATGCAAAGGGAATAATTACCATAGTTATTACATACATTTTTGAATTCCCTTTGATTTACCACGATTGAGTGTATATAAGACATATTTTTGTTAATAAAATCATTGTATAGGTTCATGACATCATGAAATATATATTGGCTGTAGTCTCACTATAATTCCTGGAGTGCTAGAGCTATTGAAAATTGACCATATTAAGAATGCTTAATGCATGAAAATGACACAGGGGTTTAACATTCTCCTAAGCACCTGAGCTCACTTGAAATAGACCCAGAAGACATGGGAAACTGTCCTTTGCTTACAGAAGTCAGCAGAAGTTGTAGAAGTCCATTCTTTTTGACAATAATAGAGCATTGCACATCCTGTGCTACAGTGAAAATGGACCATCCAACTTGTGTTAGTGCTAGCTTCAAAAGTCAGCCTCCATGATGGCATGCAGATGCAGTAGTGCATTGGTTAAGATGTTCTTACTCATCTGTAGAGTTAAATACAGTGCTGAATGGTATAAATGGGTTTTAAACAGCATGAAAAGCCACTCATGCATTATATTTTGAAGGGAGATCTTCGATTACTGCCACATATTAAGGTCAAATTGCATTCTCTACTATGTTTTAACAGTTTGGCTCCATCATAAGGACCAGCATGTGATAAAATGGTGGGTTTTTGGTCAAGACCTGTCACACTGTAAGCACTACAGAAAGGAAAACATTGCAAAACATGACAAGGAATACACCCACCATTTAAGCTGGTGAAATCATGTCCAAGATAGGAATTAACACTGTTTTTTTTATATAAAATCATCTCATCGGTTAATGTATTTAACTGTTAAGTGTTGTATTTTGGTTTTTTTTAGTCTTCCTCGACATTTGCTGCCATTTATTGTCCCCGTCCCAACTCTTTTGAGACGTGTTGGATTTCTCAAATTAGAAATGAGTACATATGTCCCCCAAAACAATATTTTTTCTCGGTTTTAACACTTAATATGTTGTCTTTTCACTATTCTCCATCTAATGAATAGATTGAGTGTTTTGAAAATGATAGCATTTTGATTTTATTCACTGTTTACCAAACGTCCCAACTTCATCGGAGTTGGGGTTAGTACACATGAAAATACTTATACAGTAAAGTACACAGAGCGGGAACAGACAGACCCCTAACAGGTAAGCACACAGACATTACATGATTAGAAGCCCCTATACAGTCATACATACTATACAGTATACACATTAGGAAGAGGCGTAAGACCACACAGTGAATCTGCACAAAGTCAGAAACCCACACAAATATGAAGACACAGATAGATGCAAACAGGCGTAAATGCACATACCCAAACAACATGTACACACACTCACACATACACACACTCAAACCCAAACAGAGATACAGTACACAAACAAGTGTATATGGGTGGGAGACGTGGCGCCTTGTCTTTTCTTAACATTGGTTAAAAACCTACAAAACTGTCATTTTTCCTTTAAAAAACAAATGTCAATGAAAGATGATGTGGTGCATTATGTTTCAAATCTTTCATATTAGTCTCAGATTAGAAGAAACATTTTTGTTAAGATTTATGTAAAGGTTCATATGTCAAATATCCTGCGGTATGACTGTAACATTAATGAAACCTGGAATATAATATATATATAAATTACCCAACAACATTTTGAATAATGTATGAAGCATTTGGCATGATTGCATAAAAAAAAACTTTATATTATGTGAATGTGAAAAAACTCAAGACAGTAATATTAACTACAAGTTCAATTTCGTAACACATATTGCGTCCTGTGGGGTGACATGTATGTCAATGCTTGTGAATGGGCAGCGGCAAGGCCAACTACAAGGGTCTTAAAGACTGCCTCCTAACCCGTCAGTACCTAAGTTATTGGAGAGTGCTGTGGAAGTTTATGGTGACTATTAACCTCTTAATTGTCTTCATATTGCAATTTTCTGCCACGCAATGCTTAGGCTTATGGTGTCCTGTGGTGTGACTGCTCTTATAGAAGGAAAAAAAGCTTTTTATATAAATGACAACACATATTAAGATTAAACACAATATCATTATCAAGTTAGCATGAGCTCAGATGTCAGTCATGTATTCAAAAGGATTAAAATGGGCATAATGCAGTGATTTTCCTGTGGTGTGACTTCATTTTCCTGCGGTGTGACATGCCTATGCAATCTGTTGACACATTTTCCCAAAAATTGCAAAAATAAGGCGAAATTCCACTGACCACTAAGTGCTTTATTTTTTTTATTTTTTTCCCCCCAATTTTTTCCATCATTTTTTTCAGGAATTGGGAAAAAAAATGTTTTGGGGGAGTTACGCCCTTAAACGTCAACCACCCATATACACATATAAACCCAAACAGAGATGTGTGCGCGCCACACACACAAAAGCCCACACACACAGCCAAAAGAGCATTGATAACTAGAAAAGTGCTCCGAGATCACATACCTCCGCCAGCATGGCATAATTAGATAATGGACAAAAATAATCACTTTGCTAATATGAACGACTATATTCCTGTCAGAACTTTGAAAATGACACATTCACGTCAGTTCAGTCATTTGCAAAATCTACCTGCTTTGAAAGCTTGTGATCACGCGCTGATATAACTGTAGCCTAATGAAGGGAATGATTTTGACCAACAAAACTGAAACAACTACAGAAGGGTAAGGCCTTTTTTTTTTTTTGCCTACGATGGTAAATGCATCATTCTCATGGGCCACTGGTTGGTCTTGGCACTGTCGGTTGAAGCGGCATTTGCTTCCCCGCATTCCTCACATCACTATTCACCGTTGTTAATCAGTCCACGGGCATGCATTGCTGTCGGATTTTGTGGTCTATCTCGCAACTGGGCTTGGTTTTAAATTTAGTGAAGAGGGTGTTTGACCAGCATTGTGAACTTACAGAGCCACAAATTCCATATTTTTGGCGATGGTAGTAGGCCTACCCAATTAATTCGACATTGTCAACCAAAAATCTGCGGTGGTCACTGTCCATCTCGCAACAATTCACTTCCACTTCACACATATTTTAGGCAGCGGTAATTAATTTCACATGACTGTTAACTTCAACAAGGGTGTAGCCAAGACAAAAGGGTGCCTGCTGATGAGCAACTTTTTAGGTTGATAGCACTGGTTTTGGAGCTGGCGTCAAACGAGACAGTGCTTTTCCTTATCGCTTTGGCGAAGGCACACCCGATTGGAATATTCCCCAGGGCTGTCGGGCTTTCTGATCCCTGTCCATCTCGCAAACAACTTTGAATGTAGCGAAGGGGATGTAATGTCGGCTATTTTACCAGCATTGTGAACGTACAGTCAAAAATAATTTTGGCAACGGTAGCCTAATTACTTCGACAGCATTGTGAACCTAAGTCACAGTCCACAACAGCATTGTGAACTTACGATCACATATTATTCCCATATTTTTGACAACGTAATTAATTCGACAGCATTGTGAACCTAAACGATCTGCGGGGGTGGTCACTGTCCATCTCGCAACAGCAATGATAACATACGGGCCAACACAATCACAAATTCCATATTTTTGGCAGCGGTGGTAATTAATTTGACATGATTATATCCTGCCTGCGGATGAAGCCTGCATGCGGATTAACAACTTTTTAGGTGAAATGCACTTCGTATTGTAGCTGGCACGGCAAAGGAGAGTCTCTCCCTGTTCCTTATTGTTGCTGAGAAATGCGCAGGCACGCTGGTGCTCAGTGCTCACCGTGCGCACCTTGTGGCAGGCAGTGAAATAGCAGCGAGCGAACGAACGAACGAACAAACACAGACAACACAGAAACCCAGGCGATCACATAACCTCCTGGCGGAGGTAATAACTGACAGAAGCTGTTAATTCTTTGGTCTTACCTTAAAAGAGTTTCCAGTGTGCAAAAGCTTCTTGAGAATCGACCCTGGAACAAGAAGATATGTTGATATATACATTGTGCTTACATTTTTTTATATAGCAATATATTATTTGAGCATTTTATATATTTATTGAAGGGATGGTGAGAGATACTGACAAGAAATTGGAGGGTGAGAGAGATGGAGAAGGATTGGGACATGACCTCGGGTCGGACTTGAACCCAAGTCCCCAAAATAATGCTGTGGCACCTTAACTCACTGAGCAACGGTGGCCCCTGTGCCACTGTACGCTTTCTTAATAGAGCAAGAAATCAGAAGGCAAACATAAACTGCTAAAAAAAGAGTCAATTTTGGCAAATTGAACTGGAACAGATGCCCCTTTTTGCTAAATGAAAAAAAGTATTTCTACCTATACTTTCTCTTTTAGTTTTTTTTTGTTTTGTTTTGTTGTGTCACCCCTGTTTTTTGCTTTGCTTGTTTGGGAGCATGGGGTGGGGGGTTTTGGGCACATGCTCTTCTTGTGTTTAAAAAAGCAACAACTATTTGTATGCGTTTTATCTTTTTTAGTAAAAAAGAAGTTGGGAAAAAAGTCCAAATGTTGATCCTACAAGGTGACTGCAGCAGAACACAGATCACCTTTACATCATCCGTTAACCCATTGACGCCGGTTGTTGCGTTACGCAACATTGGCCCTGACGCCGGTTGTTGCAAAACGCAACATTATTGATTTGTCAATATTTTCAAGACGCATGAGAGATGCAATGCACAATGTTTTGTTCAAATACACAAGAGGTTGGTGTTCTCGATTTTTTGAAAGATCATGTAGCAAAAAAAAAGTTT
>NC_085875.1:43479769-43509769 GCF_034702125.1 Engraulis encrasicolus | reverse complement strand
GACTAATTAAGAGGACATTACTTGGGCTGGTGTGGCGTTAACGAGCCAATCCATCAGCAAGAGTGTGAGTGCGAGCACACACACACGCACATGCACGCACGCACGCACACACAATCACGGAACACACACACACACGCACGCACGCACAGTCGCACACACACACGCGCACGCGCACACACACACGTGCGCGCGCGCACACACGTGCACGCACACACACACACGTGCGCGCGCGCACACACGCGCACGCACACACGCGCGCGCACACACGCGCGCGCACACACACGCGCGCACACACACAAATGATCACACAATCACGGAACACACACAATTGACACTTATTCTCTTCTTCTGTCTCGCTCTCCCTCACAAAATAACACACTCTCCCCTCCCTCTTTTAGAAAACACACACTCACACGCACAGACGCACACACACTACACACACACACTCCCCCGTCTCCCCCCCATTTCTCTTGCTCACTCCCACTCCCTCACACAATAACAACACTCTTTTGCACACACACACTACATACACACAGTGATGTTCTGGCTCGACGGCTGCAGTTAGTAACTGAGCGAGCGGGCGTTCATCATGACACAATAATATCAGCAGCCATAAAGGCCATCCATGCAGCGGAGGGAGGTCCAGGGCCCGCCTCATAATGTCATCACCTCAGAGCAGGGGGGGATTTATGAGTGGAGGGGTAGAGACCCACGACCCCCCTGACCCAACGCCATTATGCCTAATCAGACAGCCTCCCAGTGGGCCCATCAAACCACATGACTGGGGCTGGGGATATGTGTGTGTGGGTGTGGATGTGTGTGTGTGTGTGTGCGTGCGTGCGTTCTTCTGTGTGTGTGTGTGTGGGTACGTGCGTGCGTGCATAGGTTTGGGTTGGGGGATGAGACTGAGAGGAGAGCGGGAGCTATGCATCCGTGTGTTAGGGCTGGGCATGAGGCTAGGGCCATAGGCTTGAGCAGCTGGGTGGTGGTGGTGACAACACTTGGGCTGAGGGTGGGTGGTGGTGCTTGAGTTGATGCAGCTGGGCTGTGTGTGTGTGTGTGTGTGTGTGTGTGTGTGTGTGTGTGTGTGTGTGTGTGTGTGTGTGTGTGTGTGTGTGTGTGTGTGTGTGTGTGTGTGTGTGTGTGTGTGTGTGTGTGTGGAATGGATGTGAATGTGGGTGATATGGAGCTGAATGAAGGAGGAGGGTGGTGGGCTGAGATGGCCAAGACAGACAGAGACCATTAACAGCAATGCATGATGGGAAGGGGAAGAGAGAAGAGAGACACCCCAACAACCGGCCGCCTCACGAGGGGACGATGGATGAGGTAGAAAATGGGCCACGCGAGCCTTAAACAAGTTCATTAAGGCTCTCCATCAAAACAAATGGAGAAAAGAGTTTCTGACCTCCACCACTGCTAAACTTCCCAGCGAGAAAATGAAAAATCCAATGAATTGTCATGGCCGTCTCATTTATCAGGAGGTGCTACTGCCTGTTCAAAGCGCTGCTGTTACATGTGCACTGACTTTCAATGTTTTCCTCCTCTCTCGCCCGTCCCAATTTTCTCTCCTTTCCACTCTTCTTTTCTACTCTTACTTTTCCACTTATTTCTCATTCTTCTTTGTCACTGCCTCCTCCTCTTCACTCCTCTCCCATCACACTCGCCTTTCCAAACTTTTCTTTTCTTCATTATTTTCTACTCTCATCAAATTTTTCATTCTTCTTCTCCACTGACCTCTCCTCTCATCTTCTTTCCCCTGCTCTCCATTCTAGTCTTTTATTTTCTTCTTTCATTCCATCCTCCTTCATCATATTTTTCATTCTTTTTCATAGTCCTCTCCTCTCATCGCCTCTTTACACCGCTCCTATCTCTCTCTCCCCTTTCATCCCATCCTCTTCTATTCATTCTTCTCTGCCACTGTCCTCTCCTCTCCTCTCCTCTCCCAAGTCTCTTCCATCATATCTCTCTCCTCTCCTCTCATCTCATCCCCATCCAAGCCCTCTCCTCTCCTCTCCTCTCCATCCAAACCCTCTCCTCTCCCATCACATCCCTCTCTTCCTCTGTCCTCTTCTCAGCCTAAGAACCTCACCAAATAGCGTGAGTGACAGCCAGCAGTGACTCCTGTCCTCACTCATATCTCAACAACACCCACCCCCCTCCCGATTAGCCCTCTCCCAATCCCTCCACTCAGCAGGTGGTCCGTACTCTGGCTCAGTGCAGTGATGGAGTGCGTGATGACACATGTGTGGCGCAGCATTGATACCAGGGCTGGTGTTATTGATCCACTGAGCGCGTGCCAGAGGCTGGTGAGGGAATAGAAAAAGGCAAGGGTGTGTGTGTGTGTGTGTGTGTGTGGATGGGGGGTCTGGATTACATGCAATCATCACCCCCAGTAGCCCTCCCCATCCATTTCTCCACCCAGGTGCTCACAGCAGGGAGAGGTACCCGCTAAGCCCCCTTTACACAGCCACTGGCTGCATCGCACCACTGCAAGCAACTCAGAGAGAGGGGGGGTGTTCATAAGTGTCGGGGTGCTTGCAGGAGTGTGTGTGTGTGTGTGTGTGTGTGTGTGTGTGTGTGTGTGTGTGTGTGTGTGTGTGTGTGTGTGTGTGTGTGTGTGTGTGTGTGTGTGTGTGTGTGTGTGTGTGTGTCATGGCATAGCATAGCATAGCATAGCATAGCAGTCGGCAGGTATGTGGTGAAATTGGGAGTTCACTCCAACCTGGTGCCTTACATTAAGGACAGACTGAAAACAGACAGAGACTGAGAGAGAGAGAGGGAAAGAAAAAGAGAAAGAAATAGAGTTGCAAAAACGTAGGTAGCTGGAAAGAGTGAGAGAGACAGACAGATAGACGGAGAGAGACACAAAAGAGAGATGGCAGAGAAAGACGAAGAGAGAGAGAGAGGGGGGGGGAGGTGTGTGTGTGTGTGTGTGTGTGAGAGAGAGAGAAGTGAGACAGCAATATGCTTAAAGCGTAAGAAAGCTGTGGGCTGGGCCCCCTGTGGTGCCACAGTAGTTGCGTGGCCACAGCGCAGCGCCTCGGGAGGCTGCCAGTGTCGTCCCCACCCCCCCACAGAGGCTACCCTAATCTGCAGCCGCCCGTCAGGCATAACGATGGGGGCATTACTACTCCTCCTTCTCCTCCTCCTCCTCCTCTCTCTTCCTCATTCCTGCTCTCATCCTGAGCTCCTCTCTCTCTCGCTCCCTCGTTCCTCGACGTCCCCGTGATCCACACTTAGCTTTCCCGCTGCACAGCAGGCATGCTGCTGAATACGCTTCACCCAAAAGGTGTCCCCTACCATCAACGGGGAGATTTCGGCAGAAAATAGAGGACTGTACTCTTTCTTTGTCTGTGTTTAAGCTTTTTTATATAGAGAGACTTTCCCAGAACACAGCAGGAGGGCTTGACGAGTGCCCGACTGTGTGCATATACATGTAGAATCATGTCACCTCCACATCATCTGTCATCTCCCCTGTTGTTTAAAGGTGATTCGTTATTATTCTGTAGTCTAGCATCTTTAGCTTAAGGTTACAGAGGGTTCCAAACTGGATTAAAGGTAGAATATGTTAATAAAAAATACTTTTTTCCCCAGCTGGTGACAGCCAAAAGTGCCATGAAAAAAAAGGAGCAAAAATGTAACTTATTTTTTGAAACATGATGCTAAAGTAAGCACATTTGAGTGGCATCGGAAAAAATATAAATTTGGACTGTTGGACTGCTAATAAATAATAATAATAATAAATAATAAGTTCAATAACAGAGAAGGTATTTCCAGTTTTCCAAATTTCCACAGGACTTGATCCGGCAGGCATAACCAGAAACATCAACAAACCAAATGACTAAATCAATAAATAGCCCTTGCGTCTTGTTTTGTTTTGTGCTTGGTAAAATCAATGTTTTAATATTCATACTGCCAAGGAGTTATATATTGCTCTGCTAGCAATATTGCGCTGAATAAGAAAGTCGATAAGTCTGTCAGACGACAGCCAGTCAGTGAAACATTATGCAAGCTACCATTGAGACGGAAGGGAGACCGACAGAGGTTGTGTGTGTGTGTGTGTGTGTGTGTGTGTGTGTGTGTGTGTGTGTGTGTGTGTGTGTGTGTGTGTGTGTGTGTGTGTGTGTGTGTGTGTGTGTGTGTGTGTGTGTGTGTGACAGGAAGGGTTGTAAAGGGTCAAAGTTCTCTCTCACACACATGCACACACTCAGTAGTAAACAAGTAAAAAACAAAATAAGCTTTTGTCTAATTGGACACAGAAATATTGTAACTTAGAGTAAGTGAAGTAAATCCACATGAATGTACAATTTAGAATTTTTATGTTCAATATGACTGAAGAGAGGAGTTCCTCAGTGACTTCCCTGTATGACATCATCGTCTTAAAAAATAGTGGATGACATCATCTGGCATGAGCCAAACTGAACTAAATGAGCCTGAGTCACCTAAGACAAAATAAATAATGCACAGAAACCAATACAGACAGGACATGGAGTGGAGCATATCTTTCCAGTGATAACATGAATGACGACATTCGGTGACTGAGGTACATGTAGAGCCAGCCAGAGCTGAGAAGGAATTTCACAATGGCCAACGCTCAAAAGTAAATAAGGCGTACGCTGTTCGCCAGGGTTAGACATCCTGACTTCACTTCTTTTCTTTTTTTTACAGTATTTGATTGACACACAATGCCCTGAAACACTATTCAGGGCCCAGCCTTAAGGACGGCATAACTGAGTTGTTATCAGTCCATGGAAACGTTGGTATCTCCTACTGCATGCCACTGTTCACAGGCAGTAGGGGTGTAAATCACAGCCTCCATAACGATACGATTCTGTATCGATTTCTTAAGGCAGCGATTCGATTATTTTCTATACTTAGGAATTCCTCACGATATGATACGATTCTATTTTTTTCATTACTTTTCTACTTCTATTATGTTATGGAGCTAGGGCATTGGACAGCGGTCAGCGATTCGATCATTTTCGATACTTAAGGATGCCCATTGATACGATACGATTCGATTAGATAGTCGGCCGTAGGATAGATGCATTGATCCATTTCGATTATTATTTACACCCTGATATACTGTCTGTTGTTATTAAGTAAGGGTTAACGTTCGGCGAGAAGGTCGCTACCGTGGAATAGCAGCACGACAGAGAGAATCTTTAGACCCCGACGCGGAGCGGAGGGGTCTTGTTCTCTCTGAAGTGCTGCTATTCCACAAAGCGACCGACTCGCCGAAAGTTAACCCGCTTATTATATGGATATACTTAAATGATTCACACATGCGGGGACATTGCTTTAGACCTATTTAATGTTAAGATTGTTGCTGCGCAAAACAAAACAGTGCCGTTGTGGAACACCGCTAGGCAACAGCTAGGTAGGCTAGCCAGGACAACAGGTGTTGTCTATCACAGCAGCTGATTAGAGTGACAAAAGACCGACCCCCTGCGGAGTGATATGAAACATTCGCTTTAGCCACTGACTTGTATACAAGCCAGTGGCTTTAGCAGTGAACGTCTTGTTGCCATTGACAGCGGTAGCCAGGACAACAGGTGCTGTCTATCACAGCAGCTGATTAGAGTCTTGTTGAAAAGTCGCTTTAGCAGTGAAAAGTCTTGTTGCCATTGACAGCGGTCTGTTATAGACCAACCCGTCCGTTATCGAAAAATAACAGACGTCCGAACGTTGGGGAGCCCCGTTGAAATGAATGGAGCATTCGACAGATGACGTCACAACCATATAATAATAGCCTATAATTTGAGCAATGTGTGGTTAGGTGCCTCGCTCAAGGCACTTCAGCCATGGATGAAGGTGTAGGGAGAGGTAGGAGAGAGTGTGAATCGAGCCTGCAACCCACTAATCATCTTCCCAACCATTGGGACACGGCTGCCTGTTAGTAATTTATTTGTTCGTCTGCGTAGCGTATCTTGTGTCATATACCTGGTGTTGTAGTACTGGAGACCTGTATTTGATTTTGAGACTGGTCTTAAGACCATTTTAACTTGGTCTTGGTTTTGTCTTGGTCTAAGCCGCATTTGATCTTGGTCTTGGCATAGTGGTCTTGAAGGGATCTGTGCATAGACCACGCCACTAATGCTCATCACACAAAACCTTACAATAACACAACATTGAAAAAGATGTGCTACTGGATATTGTGTCTAGTTTGAATTAAAGTTTAAACCATGTTAACTTTAGGTCATAGAGCTAAGCCTCACTATGCTTCTGTTCATCAGTTCTTGCTAGTGTGTCATCAAATCATCTCTAACACTCTAGCCCTAGTGTGTTTTCTGTCTTGACCTGATATTAAATGGTCTGTCTCGGCCTTGGTCTCGGTCTTGATACCCTCCAGTCTTGTTAATGTCTTGGTCTCAGCCTTGAGGCCCTCTGGTCTTGAAAATGTCTTGGTACTTAGAGGTATTGACTACATCACTTCATTTTCCACAACATAGAGTACTGCAAGTCTGCGGCAGTAGCTGTTCACCAGAAGGGGGCAGCAGCGTTACGCAGAGCGGTATTCTCAGCTGTAACTGCTGTGTGCACCCAGCTGGTTGAAAAAAAAGAGGGGGGAAAATGGAGTTGGGTACTATCCGGGTCAGCGCTGTCAGTCAAATGACTGGAATACATTACACGCACGACGAGAGACAGAGACAGAGACATAGACTGCCGTCATCATATCCCAGTGAAGGGAAGGGAGTGCTGCGCTGCGGCTGCACCTGAGGTCCTGGTTTTGTTTAACAAATATGAGGGTGAATCAGCCCATTAAGTAAGAGTGAGGACACAGAACACGAGGGCGGCAGGGACAGGAAAAACTGGGCGATGAAGAAAAGATGTGGTAGTTTTGAGCGCTGTAGAATGTATAATATTAGTATTCTAAAAAAAGTAGTAATTCAAAAATGGTCAAATGATGACATGGCATGACACTAATTCAACAGAGCAAAGTGATTGTCACTCAGTACCATACAAGTACGACTGATGAGCCCCAAGAGTCGCAAAGTGTCAGGACAACAACTAGTTTGCACGCAAATGACAAATCAGCTTACCGCGCAGTCACACCGCCGGCGTTGGACGCGTGGAAAGACGCGGAAGTAATTGACTTTGTATGGGAGAGCAGGCCGCAGAAGCGTTAAAAGCCGCAAAGAGTGTCTAGAGTCAAAAGCGTCAAAAACCGAGGGCGTCATAAGTTGAACTTCATCTAAAAATATGTAATGAGCTCAGCGGCGGCATGTGGCAGCCAATGGAATGTTCACATTTTTCTAAACACGAGCTTCGGTTGGTCGAGATTCTTGGTCGAACGCTTCAGGTTGAATCTTTTGCCTCGTTCAACGCCCCTGACCTGTGCTTTCCAGGCAGGAGTCAGCAGCGTTTTAGGCTCTTTCAACGCCGGCGGTGTGACCACAGCATTAGATTTTGATTGTTGGAATCCCCATTACATTCCAACAAGGACTAAAAGTAGGGGTGGGGGGAATCAACCTTGTGTGATGAGTGGGACCAAATGATTCTAGAGATGAATGAATGTCCTTAATCATTGTCCATTGCTTTGCCCCATGTGTGGGTCAGACTTAGCCTGGCCCTGGTCCTGACCATCCCATAATAAATACTACCATTTCATTTCGTATTCATGGTCTGGAGGTTGTTTGATCTGACGCGATTGCAGGAAGCGGGAAGGAAATTTTCTGAAAAATCAGGATAAGTAATGGAACAAACATGTCTGGCGTCTATCTTTGGCGATGCAGGACTGTTTAAAAGACATTTCTGGGGGCGCTGTGGCGCAACACGCTAAGCCCCCCACATTTGGGCTTTCATGCCCATGGGGACCCCGGTTCGAGTCCGGACAGGGTCATTTCCCAATCCTCCCTCATCTCTCTCTCCCACTCACTTCCTGTCAGCATCTCATACTGTCCTGTCAATAAAGGCATAAAAAGCCCCTAAAAAAAATATATATATATTTTTTAAAAAGACATGTCTGACAGAGAGAGAGAGAGAGAAAGAGAGAGAGAGAGAGAGAGAGAGAGAGAGAGAGAGAGAGAGAGAGAGAGAGAGAGATGGAGAGATGGAGAGATGTAGGAGGAGGTGGGATCATTTGGCCTGCTGGCTGGCCACAGGGCAGAGACCCATGCCACACCAGACAGGCACAGAGTGAGGAGCCGGGATGGTCACACGAGTCACACCACTATTTTATTCATGACCTACTTGAGCCGTTTACCCAGCCAAGCATTTTCATGGGCTGCTGGTGCGAGAGAGAGAGAGAGAGAGAGAGAGAGAGAGAGAGAGAGAGAGAGAGAGAGAGAGAGAGAGAGAGAGAGAGCGAGAGAGAGAGAGAAAGAGAAAGAAAGAGAGATTTAATAAATAACAAAATAAAAGAGGAAAAGAAATGCCCTGAGGACATTTTAAACTGGCATTGATCCTGGCATGCTTCGCATCTCATCCAAATCCATATAATTGAAAAAGACTGCACTGGCAGAGAAAAATAAAAAGAAACGTGTTTATAGGTAAGCATAGGTGCAATGCCCCTGAACCGAATGCAGGTGCAATATAGAAAACAATAAGGGAAGCTATACCATGGATAATGTGAAGTTGTGAAGTTCTGACACACTGCGTCCCTCTGTAGTGTGCATCAATATGATGCTTCAATATCTACTTAAAGTATGCAGTTTCTCCTTCTATCTCTGTCTTCACCGCCACTAAAATCACTGTCTTGCACACTGTCTTTATGTACTTTGCTATGATCTAGCTTACTCTGATCTCCTCCGTGTATCTGTGGCCCTGATTAGGTTCAATACCCCAAGGCTGTTTTAGGCAAAAGTGCCTGCTAAGTGAAATGTAATGCAATGAACTGCTGAATTCTGGACTTTACACTGCAATTACACAAAAGGTGTATAGTAGAGCAGGGGCTGCCCAAATTCTCACGGTGGGCCATAATATGAATATAGTGGGTTGGCCGCAGGCCAAAAACTTAACATGCAACAACTGACACCACAATCTGATTAAAATGTGCAAGTGGTGGCATACAAAGTGTGCCCCATAACTTACCCTAATGTAAGTGAAAATGTGGCTAGATAATGACCTACAGACAATTCTATAAAGGCTGTTAAGATTCCCAGGCTCCCAATGGGAAGATCAAGAGGGACAGGAGGCACAAAGCAGGTGGGTCAAGAGGGCAGGGTTGCAAGAGTAGGCACACTCCAACTCAGGAAAGTTAGTAGTTGCCATCTTTGGGTGCATGGCCCATCAAATAGGCTATCAGATGTAGTGGAAAACACAACACTCTCCAACTTTCTATTAAAGTTTATTTATTATGTCCCAATTACAGTATATACTGTATGCACACACACAGACAAGTGTTTCGGCCTCAAGCCTATAAGCTGGAGAGTGCAGTCTTTTCAACCACATCAAAAAAGTGTGGCACACAGGCCTTCAATTGGGCACGTAGCTCTGGTGGTGTAGTCACTTCTGCAATTTTATGACTTCCATCTGCATGTCCAAGACGAATATCTGTACTGTGCACCTCAACTTTCCCACACGAAAATAAACAGAAGTCAAATATACATAAAATGTACTCGCCACCGTTGACCTTGCTAGATGTTTTTTGCTGTATTTTCGTCGTCTGAAGTAAAGGTCTGATATGTGTGTGTTTTTTTCCTCCTGACGTGACATGCAGCCAGTCTCTCTCATAACCTCTGTCTGACCCCTAGCTGTTATCTCTGCAGTACAGTCTGGGAGGGGTCAGGATAGGAGACCATCTGGCCGCAGATGGTGTGTGCGCGTGTGTGTGTGTCTGTGTGTATGTGTGTGGGTGTGTGTGTGTGTGTGTGTGTGTGTGTGTGTGTGTGTGTGGGTGTGGGTGTGGGTGTGGGTGTGTGTGTGTGTGTGTGTGGTGAGTCATGGCAAGAATTTACCATGACAACATACTAAATCAATCAATCAATCAATCAATCAATCAATCAATCAATAAATAGGTGTGCCCTCCAGAGCACCCGACATCACATTGATTCAAAGTCATGGACACCCATTGAGGTTAAAGGTCATGGGGACTTCCCTGAGTGGAGGTGGAAGTCATGACGAAGGGGTCATCCTGGTGACAACTCCTGTACCATTTAGCTACAGACGGGAAGGGCAAAACTGAGATTTCTCCTTTCCTTAAACGTACTTTATCGTTACTCCCAAGTCCTTACTGAAAACTCCCAATAACAATCTGACAATGCTAAAGCACACTGATCTTTTTGGCTGAAGTGGAACCTGCAAATTGGGATGCTTTTGAAGTTTGTAATGCATGTTTTATATATGCCAATAAACTAAAGCAGTAGTCCTTCCAATAACAATGGGACATCTAAATGGACTGGCTCCTGTCAATATTCTTCAAGTTGGCAACAGGATACAGACTCTGCTGCCCATTACAACCCAGTGACAAGACATTACGGAAGATTGATCTCGCTGTATTAAATATCAAACCCGGGCCTCCCTAACAACGCATTCGAACAAGCTTAATGGGTCTAACGTCCAACAAAATACGTATTCATTAGGGAAGTCTCCCCGATAGACTGAATGAATGTAGCAATGTATGCGGTTCAGTCTGCTAAAAGGCTCTCCAATCTAACTGAAAGGACTTGATGCAGCCAAAACCAAAACAATGGAGAGCTATAGTTGGTCTCCAGGAACACACACTAGGTAGTGTCTTACGTCTATGCTCTGACACCTTACATAGCCACTGAAAGTGAATGCAACCATTGAAAGCAAAAAAAGTAAAAAATTCCCAGAGAACGGTGTGTTATTCACATTGTCAGCAGTTTCTGAACCAGAATGGAGGACAGTTTGAGGACAAGTGGTGACAAAATCATGAAATTATGTACGTGAGTCATATCACTCTGAATTTTACATGACTTTTGAAAACCACATACTTCGATTACAATCAGCAGTCATGGGTGAGCGGTTAGGGCGTCAGACTTGCATCCCAGAGGTTGCCGGTTCGACTCCCGACCCGCCAGGTTGGTGGGGGGAGTAATCAACCAGTGCTCTCTCCCATCCTCCTCCATGACTGAGGTACCCTGAGCATGGTACCGTCCCACCGCACTGCTCCCCATGGGGCGCCACTGAGGGCTGCCCCCTTGCACGGGTGAGGCATAAATGCAGTTTCGTTGTGTGCAGTGTGCTGTGGAGTGCTGTGTCACAATGACAATGGGAGTTGGAGTTTCCCAATGGGCTTTCACTTTCACAATGTTCGATAGCCAACAAGTCATGCCAGTGTACATTACAGGATTTCTTACATACTGTACTGTATGTTGCCTGCAATATCTGGTCCTACGTTCAATATTCTAAACCCAATGTGGCCCTCGGACCAAAGTAATTACCCACCCCTGATGTAAAGAGTTCATGGGTAGTTGACGTTTAAGGGCGTAACGCAAAAAAAAAAAATCCAATTCCTGAAGAAAATGATGGAAAAAATTGGGGGAAAAAAATAGAAAAAAATAAAGCTCTTAGTGGTCCGTGGAATTTCGCCCAATTTTTGCCATTTTGGGAAAAATGTGCCCTGCGGTGTGACATCCTTGGTGTGACATTTCTGTAAGATACAATAAAACGTAATATTCTGCACAAACATATCCCCCATGCTCTTTGTACTATTGTTCCTTCAACCCCCACCCCACACACACACTACTACCCACCCACACCCCCACTCCCACCCACACACGCCTATGCATTGTACAGGCAGACAACTGTGATTTCACTGCATGGTTTCACTGTATTACTTGTAATAATTGTGTGAATGTGACAAATAAATCTCCTGGTATCCTTATATCCTTGCATGATACAGTACATGAAAAACAAGTAAGGATTGGAGTAACACATTGCATAAGCATGTCACACCGGAGGACATGAAGTCACACCACAGGAAATTCACTGCATTGTGGCCATTTTAATCCTTTTGTATACATGACTGACCTCTGAGCTCATGCTAACCAGATAATGATATTGCGTTTAATCTTCATATGTGTTTTCATTTATTAAAAAAAACTTAATTTTCCTTCTATAAGAGCAGTCACACCACAGGACACCATAAAATGAACCTAAGCATTGTGTGACAGAAACATTGCAATATGCAGACATATTAAGAGGTGAATAGTCACCTTAAACTTCCACACCACTCTTTTTTAGGAGCCTGTTAGGAGCCTGTCTTTAAGACCCTGGGAGTTGGCCTTGCAGCTGCCCGCTCACAAACATTGACATACATGTCACCCCATAGGCCACAATTTGTATTACGAAATTAAACTTGATAATATTACTGTCTTGAGTTTTTTTCACATTCACATATCTTAATATGAAGTTATTTTTTATGCAATCATGCCAAATGCTTCATACATTATTCAAAATGTTGTTGGTTAATTTATACATCTATTACATTTCAGGTTTCATTAATGTTACAGTCACACCGCAGTATATTTGACATATAAACCTTTACATAAATCTTAACAAAAATGTTTCTTCTCATCTAAGACTAATATGAAACATAATGTACCACATCTTCTTTCATTGACATTTGTTTTTAAAAGGAAAAATAACAGTTTTGTAGGTTTTTAACCAATGCTACGAAAAAACAAGGCGTCACGTCAACCACCCTTATACATTTGCATCGGTCAGTTTCATATGTAATACCACAGCCTTAGCCTGGTTCTCACGCAGACCCTTGTGCATTTTCGCCCAACTTAGAAACAGGTTACCACAGTCTCACTTCCAGTGGACATTATCACAATAGATGCATTAGATTCAACCATACGTACTTAACAGATAAGACAACAGCAACAGATAAGCTGAACAACAGAACCACCCCCTCTTGCCGAGAGCTCACCTCACTGCACCGAGACAAACGGGCAGACAGGAAGGAACGCATGCAAATGTGTCTCCTCACTTGCCCTGCCTGCGTCCCTGCACCCCCACACCCCCCGCACACATGCACACACACACATACACACGCACAAAGACACACGCGCGCATGGACACACACACACTGCCGCCGCCACCACCCGCCTCTATCCAATGCCCCTCCAGCACACGCAGATACACTGCCCTCACCCACACAAAAACACACAGCCACACACACACACACACAGCCACACACAAACACAGCCACACACGCTCACACAGCCACACACACACACACACACACACAACCTGCCCCCACCTCCTCCACCCCCTCTACCCGTGGCATGAGAGGCCCTTTGTGCCCGGCAGGCAGCACCTGTGACTCAGCTCAGCTCAGCTCAGGGTGCGGGGCGCGGGGCAAGGAGAGAGTAGCGAGTAGCGAGGGCACTAAAGAGGTAATGGAGAGCATGGGATCGCAGAGAATGCACCCATTATGCACCCATCCGCCTGGTATGAGGTGTAAAGGACCAGTCACAGCTAATCACACAGACACTGACACTGACACAGACTACAGAAGCCATCTGAGGATGGGGAGCCACGCAAGGGGAAGAAGAGAGTGTCTGAAAGATACTCAATGTCAATTGTCAACACAGTTTTGGCAATATTGTCTGCAAAGACGTATTGTTTTGCGTCAGGTGTGTGCTGAACCAAAGACACTGACAACAAGAGACACAAGGTCTTTGCTTTCTTACATAACAGTAATAAGAACATTGCAAAAAAAAAAGAATCTGTTGCTGTAATAGTTGTCTTGACACGTTTTCTCCAAGCATTTGTTGTATCACGTTTCCTGGCTTTATTCATTTGGCCTACTTGCATTGGCAAAAAAACGTGATACTGGCACCTGATATGTTTAATTCTCATTCAGGGCTGGAGACTTGGGATAATCCCCTTAGAGAAAAAAGTAACAAGTTCTCCCTCTGGTGCATGCAAAGCAAAAATAAATAAACACACGCACACACCACACACATGCGCACTCCAAGTGTAGTGCAACCCCACTTACATTTTTATAACAATTTAATGATTAGATCCTAATCAAATCTTAATCAGTGTTCAAAATGGCACACAGAAAAACAAAAAATATACAAGCACTCAGGCACACTCATATCACACGAACAAAAAATACACACATAAACACTGCAGATGCAGTCACAAATATGCACACATTCCTCTCTGAACCACACTCCCAAGGGACGTCTGAATTCTAGCAGACACAAAGAGCAGTGAAAGGTGCTGGGAGGAAGCAAAGGCCCCGAGACGCCCCCCCTCCCCACCCCCTCCAGCCCAACCTCTCACCCCTCTCATATTGCCTCCCCATCCCACCTTTCCTACTGCCACCTCCCTCCCTCCCTGCCCTGCGGCCTCCTGGGTACATAACACCAAACTCTCACCTACCTTTTCTCAGTACCGCTGTCCACGCACACACGCACACACGCACGCACACACGCACACAGTCCCGCCTATCTTTGTGGGGCCCTCCCATTGACATCCATTCATATAACCCTAACAATAGCTAAAGAATGCTAAACTGTGCCCAAACCAAAACAATCCCTAACCTTAGGAAATGAGTTTTACACTTTTACATTTACCAGTAACAACAAAACTACAAAAGCAAAAGGGGTCAAAGCATGCAGGGTCCAGGATTTGGTCCAGGGTCCAGGATTTGGGCCCCACATGGAGTGAGGGCCCCACCTTGTTGGTGTGCTCCAATATCAGTGGCCTCACGAAGATACAGTAGATTAGTGCAGTATTCACACACACACACACACACACGCACACGCACACGCACACGCACACGCACACGCACAAACACACACACACAAATACACGCACGTACGCACGCACGCACACACACGCTCAAATAGTCAGACACATGCACGCACACACGCACGTCGGACACGCACGCACGCACGCATCCACGCACCCCTGCGGTGTGTATGACAGCCACATGACTGATGCACCCCCGCGTTCCCCGTTTTCAGCCCCACCCCACCCCCAGTTTTCTCCATCAAAAACCATGACCCAGAAAAAAAGGGGGCCACACACTGCTTAGAGGTGCTCAAGGTAATCCCACACATACAGACTCGCATGCCACACACTGCTCCACCCCAAACAACAAAACAACCGTCTTCATCCCCCTGCAAAAGAAGACAGTAGACTCACAACAACAACAACACAGTTGACAACAACACAATGATTTCTCGTCTTCCAATATACAATAACAATGTGACCTGAACATGAAGACGTGCTTTATGTCTCGTGTGTGTGTGTGTGTGTGTGTGTGTGTGTGTGTGTGTGTGTGTGTGTGTGTGTGTGTGTGTGTGTGTGTGTGTGTGTGTGTGTGTGTGTGTGTGTGTGTGTGTGTGTGTGTGTGTGTGTGTGTGTGTTTAGACTGATTTTGCTTTGTGTGTGTGTTGTGGGCCTGGTTGGGGGTCTGGAGGTCTTGGTCTTAAAGGGGGGACATGTGGTTTTCTTGATGTGCGAGTTCAGTTCAGAGAGAGAGAGAGAGAGAGAGAGAGAGAGAGAGAGAGAGAGAGAGAGAGAGAGAGAAAGACAGAGACAGAAAAAGTGAAAGAGAGCAAGAGAGCAAGAGAGCAAGAGAGCAAGAGAGACTGGCAGCTCCAGTCAGAGTTCCTCTCAGCATGATCTGCTAATGGCTCCCCTCCTGTGGTCCTACCCACCCCATCCCCATTTCATGCTCACCCCATCTCCCATCCTGCTCCGACCCCATCTCCCATCCCCACCCCATCCTGCTCCGACCCCTACTCCCATCCCCACCCCTACCCACCCCATTCTGCTCCTACCCCTACCTACCCCATCCCCACTCCATCGGTAACGCCACCCCATCCCGCACTCCATGCCTCCTGGTCCTTGGTGCCTAATTGCTGAGCTCTTGTGCACCGTTCTGTGGTGCTACCACACTGCCATCCACCCCCCAACCCCACCCCATCTCCATCCCCATCCCCTTCCAACTACAATACCCATCCACCCCCCCACCCCACCCCACCTCCATCCCCACCCCCTCCCAACTACAATACCCATCAACCCCCAACCCCACCCCATCTCCATCTCCATCCCCTCCCCATCCCAACAACACAACCATCCACCCCCCAGACCCACCCCATCTCCATCCCCGCCCCCTCCAAACTACAATACCCATCAACCCCCACCCCCACCCCATCTCCATCCCCACCCCATCCCAACACCACTACCATCCACACTCCTTCCCCCATCCCGCTCTCCATCCCTCCTGCTCCTACTCCTGCCTTGCCTAATGGCTGTGCTCCTGTGTGCTCCACTGTGCACCAAGCTGTGGGGATGGTCAGGCTCCACTGCCCTGATGGGCCCCGGGGAACACCACAAGGCTGACATGACCAATAGTGGGCTTATGAAAATAGAGGATTTCAAATGCACATACGGAATCTCATGCACGCATGCGCGCACTCATACATGCCGTGCACACACGCACGCACGCGCACGCGCACACACTACGGTAACCCACACGCGACACACTGTCTGTTATACAGCACTTAGTCCCAAATGCTATTAGCTTTTCATCCTAAAATCTCACAATGAACGCATTCATCGCAAACAATGGATATAAAAACCCAATAAAACGCAATGACCTTTGTAAACATGCAAGAAACCTTTGTAAAGCACGGGGCCTTGGTAAACAGGCATGTCTACATGCAGCAGCATGGGTGCAGAGAGAATAGGGAGTGGGGTTGGGGTGGGGGTGGGGGTGGGGGGCGTGTAGAGGAAGAGCGGGGTTAGAGGACAACAACAGGAGACGTCTGATCTCATGCTGCTAATCTCGCGCATGAAAGAGCAGTCTGCGCACACACACACACGCGTCTCTCTCTCTCACACACACACACACACACACACACACACACACACACACACACACACACACACACACACACACACACACACACACACACACACACACACACACACACACACACACACACACACACACACACACACACACACACACACACACACACACACACACACACAGTGTTTGTGTGTAGGTGGCGTCAGTGGCAGGTCGTGTGAGTGTGTGTGTGTGTGTGCCTGTGTGTGTGCGCACGCATGTGTGCGAGAGGTGTCAATTTGTGTGTGTGCGTGCGTGCGTGCATGCATGCGTGCACATGCGAGAGATGTAGGTGGCGTCGGTGTCAGTCTCACACAGACCTGTCAAAGGAAGGCTTATCTCTCCCGACACAGTGTAAAGGCAGCGGCTACACTCCCGCCTAAACGGCCCACGCCACACTAAAGCTCCAGCGGCTCTAAGGTACACCTTCCTTATGTCTCCCTTCTCTCGAAGGCCTCCAATAAATATTTACGAGGCATTTCTGAGCCAGTGACAATATGCAAAGGGTTGGGGAGAGGGAGGTGGGCTAAGAAAAGTCTTGTTAAAAAAAAAATCTAGTAGCCTAGAGATTACTCTGGTTAGGTCAGGAGAAGGCGGATAAAAAAAAACAAATCTGGAGAAAGAAAAAAAAAAGTCTGAGAAAATGTTAAGCCAGACGACGGGCCTTAGGCCGAGTGAAAAAGCACGCCGCTGAATCACAGACGCCTTTTTCTGCCGGCTTATCAATGCAAGGCTTGACATTTCTTGGCTCGACTAATCCACTCAGATCAATACCAAAGGAACCGAGCGATGGACTGGGGGAGTTAAAGGAGGTATCTGTCTCAACGGCAAACGGACGGCCATTGAAAAAAGTGCCAATAGCGCTGCTGCCGTCCCTCCCTGTAGGGTTTACAGTGAGATTAAAGAGGCTTGATAAACACAATCAGCCGTAGCGTGACATGATGGATTAGCACTACTTAAAAAACACAACGCAACAACAGCCAACAACACAACGCAATACCGCAACACAATACAGCATTCTGCAGTACAACAAGACACAATGCTACACAGTGCAAGAAAACACAATACAACACAACACAACACATACAATACTGCATTGCAAAAAGCACAACATAACATAATACTGTACACAACACAATACTGCACAACACAACGAGACATAATACAAGACAACAACGCAACACAATCAGACAATTCACAACACAGCACAATGCACAACCCCAACGCCAGACAACACAGCAGAACACAACAACGCAATACAACACAACACAGCACACCACAACGCAACACAACACAACCCGAAAAGACACATTTTGCAAAGCAAAGCAAAACTGCTCTGTTGTAGAGCATGGCGCTGCATTGTTTGGCTGCCTTACTAGTAACTCCCACAACTGTGCAACTTTATAACTTATTTTATATGGCATTAGACCATATTTTACAATGAATTTGAGTTGCCCTGACTGTGTGAGAGAAAAAGCACTTTTAAGTGCTGTCTTCACAATGTTTTCGGTTGTTGTCTTAATTCAAACCGCGGATTGTGTCAGATGAGACGACGTGGTTGCGGAACTCTCCATGGAGACCGGAATGCCAAACGGGAATCGGAGGGGGAAAGCCTCGATCGACCGACGACCGGTGACCTGACAACTTCACACACATGTTGGTGGGTGGATATTGGACTGCGCTTTGCCTCGCGGTGAGGCGTGAGGATGCTGTTTTGCCACTAAGCGAGTTCAGCACGCCTCAACGGGAACGTCTTCAGCACGCCTCAATGGGAGCGTCCTTTCCTGACCAGTGGACTTTTTCACAACAGCTGCGCCAATCCCACATCTACGTTCATTTTGCACAGAGAACTTCACCTTGTCGTTGAGTCTACACAGCTATGGACAATTAAGAAAATCGTCCACTTTTATTTTATAATGTATAATTAATTCATGTAATTTATATTTTTCTGCACATATTGAGTTACCTGTCATTTCACTGCATGCTAGCTTAAGCTAGGGTTGTATGTGACAAATAAATTACTCTTACTCTTACTCTTATGTGTACAGACAAACATGATAAACATTCCCAAAAAAGTCCATCTACTACTTAGAATGTAGTAAAGCTTGTTAGTAAAGAATATAGTATACAGCATATAACGGCACAGCTCTGTTCAAGCATCTGAGTGCACAGAAACAGGACTAACATGTGAGACTTGACACCTTTGTTTTGAATGGTGAGTGTGGGGAATTAGGTGGGGAGGGGAAGTTTGAGAGGACGTCTAACTGGCATGAAGGAGTCCCTCCTGAAAGCTCTAAACCCCTCTGGCCTGTCATCTCTCCCTCTCTATCGCTCTTTCTCTCTCTCTCGCTCGCTCTCATTTTAAAGATGGCCTGGAGAGACAAGCATGTCAAACAACACAAAAAAGCCAGCTTTTTCTCAGCCGTTGTTTTCAGTCAGACCTCTTGTTGACACATCAGGGACACTCCCCTCGTGTACCGAGTCCAGCCCCTGCCTTCCTCTATCCAGCAAACAGCACACACAGCAGTGACGAAGGCTCACCACCACCACCACCACCACCACCACCACCCAGAGCAAATGTAACTTGAGCTTCCAGGCCTACCCTGCCCACCCCACCCCACCTTAGCAGTCAGTCAGTCAGTCAGTCAGTCAGTCAGTCAGTCAGTCAGTCAGTCAGTCAGTCAGTCAGTCAGTCAGTCAGTCTGCCTGCCTGCCTGCCTGCCTGCCTGCCTGCCTGCCTGCCTGCCTGCCTGCCTGTTTGTGTTGGAAACTGGAGCCACCATTCCAGCGATGAGGGAGAAAAACATGGAGGGATGGGACTGGGAGGGGAGGGGAGGGGCGGGGAGATGACAGCACAGGGCAGGATGGAGGAACTGGCAGCACACACACATGCGTGCACGTACGCACATTTGCTTCACACAAGGTCAAAAGGAAATTATTTTCTGGCCAAAGTCAGTATGCAAACCCCAAAAACTGCATTGAGTAGAGAAGAGTAGAGTAGAGAAGAGTAGAGTTATTGATCGTGAAAATAATTATGTAAGACATAATGCTGAGTGGGGAAGGCTCATGATACCAGCCTAATATCCTGGACAACCAACTAATTGCAATGGGAGACTCTACTGAGCGGTGGTGCCTCAGGTGGTGGAGGAGGCTGCTCGGCAACCAGAAGGTTGTAGGTGCAAGCCCCGCTCCTGACCCCCATAAATGTTTCCTTGAGCAAGATAAATGTACTTAACCCCACCGGTGTGTGAATGTGAGTGTGAATGGGTAAATGTGAGGCATACATCTAATGCACTTTGAGTGCTCGAAGGAGTGGAAAAGCGCTATATAAATGCTGTCCATTTGCCATTTTACCATTTACTGTGTGGTGAGTGGGAGAGGATGAATTGTGCATGTCACACACATTCATTATGAGCTATGAGTTTGATGGACCAGAGTGTGATTGATACAGCCTTTATTGAAACAGAAGACTACACACACGCGCACGCGCACACGCACGCGCACACGCACACGCACACGCACACACACACACACTGCATTGCAATGATGTAAGTTGTGCATACAAACAAAGAGCCACACCAACTCCTATTACCACGGCATCATGGTTTTGAGTAATGCATTTGATATGACTGAACAAACATGGGCGAAGAGCAAAGAGATGAGAGATCCAGCAGCGGACTATGAAGCATTGGCGATCATTAAAACTGAATGCAACTTACTTCAAAAATAAACAGGATAGAGTCCAGCTCCTCCCGTTGTGATTTGTTCCCTATAGGAGGATGGAAAAAAAATGAGAGAGAGAGAGACAGAGACAGAGAGAGAGAGAGAGAGAGAGAGAGAGAGAGAGAGAGAGAGAGAGAGAGAGAGAGAGCATTAAACATTTCAAAAGCAGGACATAAATAGAGCCTGTGTCTGAGGCACATCAACATTAAAAGCACCGTGCGAGACAGATTTGCATGGGGGATGTAAGCGTCGTGTTCTCGCTGTGTGAGTGCAGCCTTGACCAACTAACAAGCGTACAATGATCATACAGAAAAGCCCACCATCACACCGTCACTGGCTGAAGGTGAACGAAGTGATACAGCAAAGATGGGAACATGATACACAAACTGAGCGGTAGTAGTGTACTACTTTGTATGAATCACATGGAGCACATGAAGTTAACATAAAAAAAAGCAACATGTAGACTCAACATTTTTCCTTTGTTTTGTCTGTATCGCTCGCTACATAGACCGATCTTGATAATGAGACTGGGCAGTGGCTTTATGGGAGCAGCTGATGACTTGTCACATGATATTTTCACATGGCCAGGTTGATAAACTGACGGTTCATTTACAGAAAGTCAACAACAGTGTGAAAAATGCCGCTCGGGATGCACACACAGTCGAGGGTAAAGTTGGCGAGAATGACAGAACAGAAAAACAACAGGATTTAGATTGCTGATGTCAACAGTTCATTTTGTGTGTTCGGCAAAAGGACACTAAATTGTCACCGTTTCCCTCCATGTCCTATTTTTTAAAAAACTAATCATCCTCAAAGGCCTCGAATAAATGTTTCCATGGAAAATAATGACTCAGAAAATTGGCAACAACTACCTGCATCTGAGCAAATAGTTCATTTCCACCAAAACCATGAAGAGCCATTAAATTAAATTTGAATGAGGACGCAAGCATATCTGCTGCGTGCAGACAGTTATCTTGTTCTCGTGTGTTATGTCATGGATGTACTCTGACAAGCCTGGGGGGAAAACACCAGCTTCAATAATTCATTGACAAATTCTAGGTCTGTGTCTTTTTTAAGACGTTAGATGGAAAGAAAGACCTTCACCTACATCAACGAGGCTAGTGGACCACTCCTTTTCTCTTTCTTTTGCATTTCAAACAAAGAGCTGTGAGTCTAGAATGTGTTTACTTTCTGGTGCCACAAGGCTGGTGGCCAGATGCTTTCTTTAAATTTTAAAGCTATTGGTTTTGTAAGGCTGCTGGGTTTTAAAGCTGCTTTAACCAGTCACAACTACACCAGTGCATACATAGTAAAAAAAAGTAAGTGGTAAAGTTACTAGTCACTGCTTTTAGCCCTCCCACCTAGTAAACCTATAGTCCTACCTTTGCGCTAAAAAATGTGCCTGTGTTGAACCAAAGCCTCAGGAGCCTTACCTCACACTCACTAAATGTTGCGGTGAAAACAAACTTGAGTGGTATCCCTACTGAAGTGAGGCAGGCAGGCAGGCCCTCATCTACCTGAAATTGAGATTCATCTCTTCACCATCAAACAAGTTTCTGACCCCATCCACTCAACACAGGGTGCATTTCACAAGTCTTCTGCCATTTTGAGAGTGTTGCACTTCATTTAATGGTCTCTATTGATTGCAGTTGACACAATATGCCATTCAACAGAGTGCGCGATGACAGTACGTATGTAGCATTATGTACTGACATTGTAAATGAAAATCAGGAATAGAGAATATTCTGGTTATGCACCGTGTGAATACACCATTTTACCTGAAGATAAGCAACGAAAAGTGGGCTGTTGAAAAGTTTTATACTCAGACTGGAACAGGATAAAAACCTAATGTGTCCAATATGTAAGCAGTGACACTTTGACGCGGGGAGAGGATGGAGAGGATTCCCCTGAGATGAGAGCCAAAGCCCGTCTTGAGCAGCACTCAGCCGACATGACAGGTGTGGGTCCCTATGAGCGATATGCTTGTGCCCAAGCGATCAGTCCTGCTGCAGTGCTTACCATACTGTGGAGGATGACTGTTTTGTCTCCTCTAGAGTACAACTCAGATGCTTATTCTGCAGATATGCCATGTGTCTGTGTGTGTGTCTGTGTGTGTGTCTGTGTGTGTGTCTGTGTCTGTGTGTGTGTCTGTGTGTGTGTCTGTGTGTGTGTCTGTGTCTGTGTGTCTGTGTGTGTGTGTGTGTGTGTGTGTGTGTGGCTGTGGCTGTGTGTGGGTGTGTGTCTGTGTCTGTGTGTGTGTCTGTGTGTGTGTCTGTGTGTGTGTCTGTGTGTGTGTCTGTGTCTGTGTGTCTGTGTCTGTGTGTCTGTGTCTGTGTGTGTGTCTGTGTGTGTGTCTGTGTCTGTGTGTGTGTGTCTGTGTCTGTGTCTGTGTCTGTGTCTGTGTCTGTGTCTGTGTCTGTGTGTGTGTGTGTGTCTGTGTGTGTGTGTGTGTGTGTCTGTGTGTGTGTGTGTGTGTCTGTGTGTGTGTGTGTGTGTCTGTGTGTGTCTGTGTGTGTCTGTGTGTGTCTGTGTGTGTCTGTGTCTGTGTCTGTGTCTGTGTCTGTGTCTGTGTCTGTGTCTGTGTCTGTCAAGAGAAACTCCTCACCTGCCATCCCTTGAAAAATGCCCGTGTAAGGCCCTGTGGAATTTAGCAACTCCACTCAAAAAATTCAGTTTTGGTGAGACGGGTAAGTGTTGAGTACTGGCTTGACTGCACACTCAGAGAAAGACTTATCAGACAATCGCACAGAAGCAAAGACAGCGGATTATGGGAACTGTGTTGAAGCCGAGATATGGGTGCCAAGGCAATCTCCTGATTCCTGTACTCCTACATCTGCTGATGAGCCATCTCAGTTATCCCTATTAGAGTACGTATGGGATGCGGTGATGAGAAAAATGCTTTGGCAAAATC
The DNA here is from genome assembly GCF_034702125.1 of Engraulis encrasicolus. Lineage (NCBI taxonomy): Eukaryota > Metazoa > Chordata > Actinopteri > Clupeiformes > Engraulidae > Engraulis > Engraulis encrasicolus. Next base: position 43,486,343 of record NC_085875.1, on the reverse strand, counting down.
CATCACACCAACGTGGCCTGACAGTGCCTGGAGACCAGGGGTTTCAGGAGGATGGATGATTGTGCAGTTAGCATGAAAATGAATATTTTTCACTGCAGTGAAAGGAGACTACAGGCATCTGCTGCACATTTCAGTAATTATACTTCCATGCTTCATGATATGCATAGACATACAGAATGTGTTCATTTCGTTATACAAATTGGAAACCCACAAACCGTATTGGAATATATTACTCATTTGTGTTTGTGTTTCTTTTTTACAGCATCTCCTCAGGGCATTTTAATGCAAGTGTGTTTTAAGAATAACTCTGCTGAGGCCCTGCCATGGCCAACCGGAAGGACACTCGTCTGCCATGCGGCCGACCCGGGTTCGATGCCCGGATCATTTGCCGACCCCTCCCCATCTCTCTCCCCATTCGTTTCCTGTCCACCTCTCAAACTGTCCTGTCATCAATAAAGTCATAAAAAAGAAAAACAAAAGAAAAAGAATAACTCTGCTGTATCCGTTGAACTGTCAGAAAATGATCCATGTAGGACAGGGAGAACCTCCCATCTCCAGCGCCATGTTGTTCTGCACCGCTCATGAAATGTTGGTGTGATTTTTGAACCAGTACAGAAGAGAAAAAAAGTCTCCACTGTTCTAAATATTCACACCTAACAACGCAAGCTGTTGATGTGCTTTTTTTAAATAAATAATTTCCGGGCCTGAGTAAAATTAATTTTACATGAGCGGACATATGTTGCTTGGCCCTCGCAGTTCTTTTTTCCTGGACGACTTTGAAAGGGTAGTGGGATGATTAATGTGGGACACACAAGACTAACAGGAAGCAAACCTGACACCATCCCACCAAGTGCACCCCACCAGGGGTGTTGAGTTTGTCAAATCTAATAATATTTCTAGTGCTCAAGCAACCAAAAATGCTCTCAGACTCAGCAGTGGCGTGGTGTGGCATGGTGTAGTGTGGTGTGTGGTGTGGTGAGATGGTGTGTAAGAGTGTACGCTTCTTACTTACCTTTTTGTTTTAAGTTACTTTCCAGTGTAATGAAATTTTCATAGAAGATAAAATAAATCTGCGAGCAATTGCTTTCAAACAACGTCTTCAGTTCACTCTTCTCGGTGATATCTGCAAGAAGAACACAAGAAAGAAACACTATCAGTGTCCGGACTAGCAATGGCAGCTTCATGCATAGCACAACACAACATCAGGCATAAACAACATGTCTACATCTTCTTTCACACACTTAAGATGAATCAAGACACACGTGGACAAAATGTATACGGCTATCCAGGAAAAAATATGCCCACTGAAAAACATGACAACCAAATGACAAACAGCACACCGTATATATCCTTTCATCAACTTCCTATATAGCACAGACTTTTATCATAGTGAAAAGACGACTCCGGAGGACTAGAGTCACAAGGGAAATCCAAGCGCTGAAAATGCAAAGGACATGCCAACGTGAAGATAATAATATCACTGTATGTTGTGAAGAGGCACAGAGCTTTTTAAAATGGGGGTTTGGAATGGGTAAGGCAGTGGTGGTGCTGCTGATGGTGATGTTTATCATGCATATACTTTGGCTCCCTGGAGAAATAAGCGAGAACGGGATGGACGGTGTGCTGAGACAAGACAAGACAAGACGTCATGCATTACTCAATCCCCACTGGGCTTGTGCACAGTGACTAGGGAACATCCACAGCAGAAATGTCTACCAGCAAAAGATTCCAGAAGCACAACGGAGGCACAAAACCATTACCATGTCACCTGGCAGCCATGACACCTGAGAAGAGAAGGAATCCCTTGTGGCTAAACTCCTAAACTTCTTTGACTAACTAGGTTTCTCAGCTTTTCTATATTTAATCTCATTATGTTTTTCCCCAAAAAAACAAATAGCCTTACATCAAGACACACAGGCAAGTTTCCAAGCAAGTGAATACACAGGGTGTCCCTGAAGTATAGGATGTTCCCATAAGTCTGCATGCATAGACAGAAATATCGGTGTGTGAACTACAATGCAGTTCTATCGCAGTAGAGAAGCCATTTTCAACTGCTCAATGCTTGTCTAGGAAACAACATGGGCAAATTACAACATTTATTTTGCGACCATTATGTAACTTGGTAAGGCTCAATACTAAAGTAGGCTGGTTGGTTTCCTCCAAAACTCATAGGACACCTGAAACGTTGGTTGCTGGCAATTGGGGCAGTTCACTTCATTGGGATTGTCGGCATGACCTACAAAGTGCATGGCCCCTACCGGAGGGTTCAGGGCCAGTGCGTGGCCTAATGACCAGATTGGCTTACAGTCCAGTCCAGTCCAGTCCAGTCTGCAGGCAGTGGGTCAATGCTCAGACAGACACACACACAACACAAGCCATCTCTGCTACTGCACGAGACAATCAATCTAATATTGGCACCATCCCTTTGGCCAGAGTGCTCAGATCATTGTCTTCGCTACTCCAAGCCAGCCAGGAGAACAAAATGAGACACTCTGCTACTCCCAGCCCAGCAGATCCCCAGGTCACTTCCGTCCCTTTTTCAAAAATAGGGTTGTGCTTGGGAAACACGTCATCAAACAAACGTCAGGAAGATATATCATCATGACGATGTGTTATTATCAAGAGTGACCAAAACAATATCGAGCTATAAACAATGAAAGTGGATAGGATTCTCCTGACGCATTGAACCAGTGAAAACAGGAAACATTGTATAATCTTGTCTGTCCAAAATGAGAGGGTGAAAACATGTTTTCAAATTGTGTGTGGCTTCGCTATCAACTTAAAATTACAAAGAAGATTGTCTTGATTATCGAGCAATCAAGGCAAGCTCACTGAGTAGTTTGCTTCCTACTCTAAAACAACAGCAGTCAAGGGGCAGCGGGATGCCCGCCTGGGTCATACCAAAAACTGGGACATGGGAAACAGCTTGGGGAGGGAAGGAGAGGGTCCACGCACCGCACTCACAGCTGAGCTTCATGCAAGGAAGGCACAAAGTAGCCCTGTATCTTTCAGCAGGATGAAAAAGATAGATAAGAATAGAGACTAGAGCCTTAGAGAGCTCTGCCTTGTCCTCCTGCCTAGTCTCCCCCTTTTGCTGAGCATTATGAGGTGTGCCCTGCTTCTTTGTGTGGGTCTTCTGTCAGAGAAACAGAGAATAAATGGAGCTCCATCCTTGGTGGTGGAGGATAACAGATCAGGGATTAGATGAGAGGGGGTGGGCAGGGGGTGGGGGAGGGAGGTCTCCAAGGGCCCCTGTTTCCCAGGCTAATCTGATTTATGCACTGACTGAAATGGAGTATTGCTAAATATGGATCTGAACTGATGATGTGATGTTTATCAAGATAAAAGAGAATGTTCCTAGATACTCTGAGCAGCAAAAGAGGAGTAAACTTCGAAACACAATGCAGAGGTTTTACAGGCAGGTATCAGCTTTAGTGGTAATTTAAAGCCCTGTGGCATTATTAAAAGGACAAAAAGTAAACAGGGTAAATTTAAACAGCAAATCTGCTTTCATGACAACTACTGCCCTAGCGAACTCGTGTTTCTGTCAAATTTATCCACATGACAAATCCTAATTCAATATTTTAACTGAGGGCTAAAAATACCCCCCAAGTATAAATATTTCAGTATGGTTAATATTCATTGCCTGAAACCTCTGATGACATAACCTGATCTGATTTGTTGTAGCTTCTGGCATTGTGCTTGCACTGGCGGCAAGATAAAGAAATCTTCATAATAATAACCATTGCAAAAAAAAGCAAAATGGCCTAGCACATATGTGCATCCAAAAGCCAGAGGCACTGCCTGCCTGTCAGACCATCACTTCACATGACAAATCCCTCCACTTTTCATGTAACGCCAGTCCACAGCAGATCAGCTCAAATGCAACTCAAAGGTCAAGCCCAAACCCGGTGAGCCTCTTAGATAAGAATAATCCCTGCCTATTAAAGTAGTGGGGAAGGCTCATAAAAAAGAGCACAAAATAAACAATTCAACCGTGTGTTTGCTAAAAACTGAGCCCCACTTTAGACCAGCACACGCAGGGGCAGCTCCATGGTGTGATTACTCTCTGGGTTCAGAGAGCTTCTTGCTACTGTAGAGACTCTTATGTCCAGAGTAGAAATATTATGACATTTAAAGGCCATCTACAAAGTGTAGCACAGTATAACCAACAACCTCCGTAATAAGTGTTCATATCACTCCAGGTGAATGGAAAGAGACGACCAAGACCTCTAGTGACACATTCACAATTTGTCAGATTTCTGATGCACAAGGACTTTGAGCAGCTGTTGCTTCATTACTGTGTAGTGTGTACTACTGAGGGAAACCAGAATATGTTTTTTCCTGTTAAATACATTTCAGACTCTAGTCCTACAGTCATTGCCACTAAGCACCGTGCGTTCTTGTCACATTCACTTCTTGTGCTCAATTTCCTCTACAACGCTGATTACATGCTAAGTTTAAACTTTAATGCTAAGTTTAAATGGTTTATTACAGATGCATACTACACGCCGGTACACAATTGACTATTGAAGCGACTTCACTGCGTTGAAATGAAGTTCAGCAACTGCTGGATGAACATCAGTATTGGGGTGGTTGACGTTTAAGGCCGTAACACACTTAAAGGAGGAAACATATTTCAATTCCTGAAAAAATGGGTGGAAAAAAACGAAAATAGAAAAAAATGGGGATGTCAGTGGCCTAATTTTTGAGGTTAAGTCACCTTAAACGTCCACAGCACTCTCCAATAACTGAGGTATAACTGGTTAGGAGCCTGTCTTTAAGACCCTTGTAGTTGGCCTTGCAGCAGGCCGTCCACAAACCTGATTTAAGGGCACATTATAGTTCAGCAACGGCGCCCATTGGTTCTGGTCGCTAACCACTGTTGATGTTAAACATCTGCGCACGAGATCTCATGTTGTTAGCCACATTTAGCTACATAGCTACAAGGCTACAGTACAGTAGTCAGACTGCAGGCATTGTGCCGCGAGTGCTAAACTGATGTATTGTTTGTTTGTTACTTACTAATTCAGTCATTGTAGCTTCATTTATTTACACACACTAGAAAGAAAGCGTTCGTATTTCACAGAACATTGACAGTTTGGCTCTCGTAAACTACTGGAGAACTATGGAAGTAAACTATGAAGAACACAGAAGTAGCGAGACGATCAATCACAGCGCTTTTTCTCTGCGACCTTCGCAACCGTTTGACGTGTAGTCAGGATTTTCTTGAGGCGCGCGACGACAGTTGCAGAGCCTCTGCGCGAGGGCCGTGGTCGCGCACAGACGGTTGCACAGGCTCTGCAACCGTCAGTGCCAATAAGTAAATAGGCCTTTTCATGTCACCCCGCAGGACGCAATTTGTGTTACGAAATTGAACTTGTAGTTAATATTACTGTATTGAGTTTTTTTCACATTCATATATTTTTTATATAAAGTTAATATTTATGCAATCATGCCAAATGCTTTATAAATGATTCAAAATGTTGATGGTTTATTTTATAGCTGTATATATTCCAGGTTGTATTAATGTTACAGTCACACCACAGGACATTTGACATATAAATCTTTCCATAAATCTGAACAAAAATATTTCTTCTCATCTAAGACTAATATGAAACATGATGTACCACATCTTCTTTCATTTACATTTGTTTTCAAGAGGAAAAATATCAATTTTGTAGGTTTTTGACTAATGTTACCTAAAAACAGGGCGTCATGTCAACCACCCATTGATCTTGGCATTTCAGATGTTTTTCTTATGACAAACCCATCACTTTCCACCTTTCTCATTCCTTTGACAGTGAACTTTCCATTTCTCCCATACCCTTATGACCTAAGCCTAGCATAAAAGTCACGTGAATCGTGTGACTGTAGAGCAGTGAGCAAAACGAGTTTAATTTCTTCAGGCACTAAATCAGTGACCGAATCTAAACAGACAACCAGAGCACGGCATCACAGACATGACTGGGGAGAATACACCGCAGGCATTATGCGCGCGCGCGCGCGCACACGCACACGCACACGCACACGCACACGCACACGCACACGCACACACACACACACACACACACACACACACACACACACACACACACACACACACACACACACACACACACACACACACACACACACACACACACGACGTCTGAGACTTTCTAATCCAACCTGTCTGTCTGACACACAGATTAGCTGTAGCGCCTCTGTTCTACTTTCACTGATTCACAGTTTATCATTCACAACAAGTGCACCAATTAGGCCTCCCGCTTCCACGGCCTGTCTTCTTCTCTTTTACACCTTGCACACCAAATTGGCTGAGAGCATTCTTAAAAAGGAGAGACGCCTGTGGAGAAGGCCTCAAGTTGGCTAACTGTCAGATGTCATTTGACTGCTTGCGTGCTTGCTTGCTTGCTCAGGCCAAACTTCTCAGCTTGCCATTGGCAAGCATAGCACACCTAAAGCAAAGGAAGGAGAGGGGGAGGCCGTTTCGTTTCAGTCTCTCGATAGAGTCTGCCTTTCAAATATTGACTCAGGAGTGCACACGTCACCCTTAACAAAGAGCGGCAGCCGA
>NC_085875.1:43419769-43474769 GCF_034702125.1 Engraulis encrasicolus | reverse complement strand
TTTAAGACCGGCTGCAACTACAGCTGCTGCTGCTCCTGCTGCTAAAGAAACTGCTGACTGTGCTGGGCCGGGCATTGAGATCACTTGCCCTCACCAATGCAGCAGACATGTTTGTGAAAGTCAACAGTGCTGCCAGGCACTGTGATCCCCTAAACAATAGTGTCTCCTTGAGTGAACGTCCTGCCCAAGTTCAATGGGGAAAACTAGACCTGTGGACCGGGGGAGGCTGAGGAGAGTAGAGTAGAGGAGAGGAGTGGAGTGGAGTGGAGAGAAGGGTCAACTGAACTCAACTGCCCTTCCAAGACTGGTTGAATTGTAATTCAACTCTCCTGATCCGCAATGCTGATTGAGATTAGATCAGACACTGGACACCAAAAGCTGAAGCAGTCTGCAATCTCAGTCATCAACTGAATGAATTACTGATTACTTCCCAGAGAAAAGAAACATGCAGTAGGTAGGTTCTCTAGGGTACATTTTCCCCCTATCCATCAATTCTTAATGTATGTATTGGTTTTTACCTTAGGCTACAGTGCCCTCCATAATTATTGGCACCCCTGGTTGAGATGTGTTAAAAGCCTTAAAATAAATTCAGTGTTTATTGCAGAAGAATACTGTCACACTGAAAATTGTAGGAAAATGTAGCCTTCAACTCAAATGAATTGTAAGAAAATAAAAAAAAATCCCTGACTAAAAAATAATTATTTTTCATTAAATCACCTGTTCCACAATTATTGGCACCCTTAACAATTCCCAGGAAATAAATATAATTGAAGCATTTCTGTCATTTCTACAGTAGTTTACAAAGTTTACCAGAGTATGTAGGAACATTTAATTAGTAATTCATCACTTCCTGTTTCCCTGGGGTATAAATATGACGTGACACCGAGGCCATTTCTCTTATCCACTCTTAAACATGGGAAAGACAAAGGAACACAGCATAGAAGTGAGGCAGATGTGCGTCGACCTTCACAGGTCAGGCAGAGGCTACAAGAAGATTGCCACTCAACTGCAGCTGCCCATATCCACTGTGAGAGGAATAATTAAGAAGTTCAAAACAACTGGAACAGTGGTAAACAAGCCTGGACGAGGACCCAAGTTTATTTTGCCACCACGCACAGTGAGGAGGATGGTAAGAGAAATCAAAAGATCTCCAAAGCTCACTGTTACAGAATTACAACAAATGGTAGCATCCTGGGGTCACAAAGTCTCCAAATCAACCATCAGGCGCTGTCTACACGCCAACAAGCTGTTTGGGAGGCATGCACGGAGAAAACCTTTCCTCACTCACAATCATAAACGCAAGCGTCTGGAGTTCGCCAAGCGGTATTGGGGCTTCAACTGGGACCGTGTGCTTTGGTCAGATGAGACCAAGATTGAGCTTTTTGGCAACAAACACTCTAAGTGGGTCTGGCGTACCACGAAAGATGCGCATGCTGAAAAGCACCTCATACCCACTGTGAAGTATGGGGGTGGGTCAGTGATGCTGTGGGGCTGTTTCGCTTCCAAAGGCCCTGGGAACCTTGTTAGGGTGCATGGCATCATGAATGCTTTGAAATACCAGGACATTTTAAATCAAAATCTGTTGCCCTCTGCCCGAAAGCTGAAGCTGGGTCGTCACTGGGTCTTTCAGCAAGACAATGACCCTAAACATATGGCCAAATCTACACAGAAATGGTTCACCAGACACAAAATCAAGCTCCTCCCATGGCCATCTCAGTCCCCTGACCTCAACCCCATTGAGAACCTGTGGGGTGAGCTGAAGAGGAGAGTACAGAGGAGAGGACCCAGGTCTCTGGATGATTTAGAGAGATTCTGCAAAGAGGAATGGCTGAAGATCCCTCTTTCTGTCTTTTCCCATCTTGTGAAACATTATAGGAGAAGATTAGGTGCTGTTTTGTTGGCAAAAGGGGGTTGTACAAAATATTAACACCAGGGGTGCTAATAATTGTGACACACATTATTTGATGTCAAATAATTATTTCTTTATGTGGGATTTTTTCCCCACTGAATAAATGCACTTGTATTGAAGGTTGGATTTTTCTCTTTTTTTCCATTAAGGTCCCATATTATTTAGAAAAAAAATAAAATAATTGGAAGCTAAAAAACACATCTCAACCAGGGGTGCCAATAATTATGGAGGGCACTGTATATCCTAGCAGATTTTTGTTGAGATCACTCGATGCAGGCCCTAGTGATATTCTTCAAGCACGGCTTCCGGAAATTTCACACAAGGTAAGCCGGGGCTGCTGCAGTAGCAATGCCTTCAGGGCAAATCGCTTCCCAATAACACTTTAATTCTGCCATGAAAGCAGTGATGAAAACACACTTTAATAGAGGAGACTGTCCGGGGAGCCTGCATACATACAAAGTAAGGTTCCCGTAAAAGAGTTAGTAGCCTGAAGCACGGCTGCCATTTTAGTAGCAGCTGGGAAGTAGCCCTTTGGGAGAACAAGGCAAAAACACAACGATAATGTGGACCCAAGGCAGATGAGCATCTACAGTGCCTATAAAAAGTCTTTACACCCCTGTTCAAATGTCATGTTTTTGTCAAGTTAAAAAATTTTCCTTATTTAATTACAGATGCTCCAAACTGTTTTTTTTTGGCCCGATCAGAAATTACCAATCATCATGCCAATCCTGCCCAGCCAGAGTTCAGACCTGAATCCCATCAAAACATCTGATGGGTGATCTGAAGAGGATTGTGCACAGGAGATCTCCTTGCAATCTGGCAGGTTTGGAGTGCTTTTGCATGGAGGAGTGGACAAATGTTGCCACATCAATATGCAACGCTGATACCCAAAAGGACAGATTAAGCCCAGGTGCTGTAACAAAGTATTAGTTTAAGGGTGTGTGCATATTCATGCAACCATGTAAAATTCAGTTTTTATTTTCTATTTTGTCCCTTTTAAGCTTTGAGGGTTTTTTTTTTCAATTGCATTGTACAGTTTAGTTTATAGTGGTGAAAGTTATGAGCTTATTTGTCTTTCTGCCATGATTTACCTCACAAAAATCTGGCATTTGAATAGGGGTGTGTAGACTTTTTATAGCCACTGTATGGGACAATTTAGTGCCATATCCTCCAGAAACAAATAGCTCACTTCTTGGACTCGAGCATCCCCCAAAGGTTAAGTTTGTCTGGAAGAGTTGTCTGTGTAATGGGGAGGGTAGACGTGATTATTATATCCACTCGTCCCACTCTGCTTTCAATCTGGGTCTCTATAATAACAAACCAGTGCTTTAATCCCAACGTCAAAGTGTTTGGTTGCATGTTTGCTTCCCCGGGTTCGAACTTGAAGGCAGGGATTCAAAGTAACGTGAGCGAATCACTACATAAAAAATCTTGAATGTTGTATAATTGGGTGATGTCAACCTTCACCTCTTTTAAACCCTGAATGCTTGAATGAGTGGGTAAGCAAGCAAGTGGGTTAATTCACTAAAACAAAACACCCGAGACAAGGTGTCGGGAAGCCTTAACACACCGCTGAAAACTCTTTTGTAATTAATTTTAGGCCTAGGAAAAGACCAAAATGACAAGTCCCTTGGCAACACATCTGCTTGTGTGCAATGAACTGAGATTCATCTAATGGTTGAAACAGTGATGATTAAAATTGTCATTCCCTTGTTGCAAGAAAAAAAAAAGTAAAAAAAACTGTTTTTATTACACTGTATATACAGTATAGTAGAGCAGTATATACAGCTACAGGCAGCTACAGCATTCAAATGGAGCTCACAGGAGCCTACTAAGTGAAGTCATTCCTTTGTGTTGTTACTCAGATGCTTGGTGACCAGAGCCAGAGTCACGTGTAAACAGGCAAGCAGGTGTTGCCATAGTGACAGGGTTCCTGCACTGCTGAGAGAGAGAAAAAAGGAGAGAGAGGCTGAGGGAGAGAGAGTGAGCGAAGGGAAGACCAACCAAGGAAGAGAAGGTGAGACCCAGGAGTGTGTGTGTGTGTGAGTGTGTGAGTGAGTGAGTGAGTGAGTGAGTGAGTGAGTGAGTGTGTGAGTGTGTGAGTGTGTGAGTGTGTGTGTGTGTGTGTGTGTGTGTGTGTGTGTGAGTGAGTGAGTGAGTGAGTGAGTGAGTGAGTGAGTGAGTGAGTGAGTGAGTGAGTGAGTGAGTGAGTGAGTGAGTGAGTGAGAGAGAGAGAGATAGAGATAGAGATAGAGATAGAGTTTAAGCTGAGTGCAGCTGGACTGACTGGGGTTACGGAAGCCCAGTCCTCAAGACGCACAATGGCAATACAACGAAAGGACGCACACATACGGTGCCTTCCAGGAGCCCGTTTTCACTATGACCAGTTGATAACACTGTCCTTGAACCACACGCACACACACCTAAAAAAATACAAGAAAGACAAAGAAGCCAAATAAAGATAGAGGGCCTCTCTGCGCTGCTTTTATTGCATCCTGTCTGAGCCTAAGAGATGGGACTCCTGAGGAAAACAAGGCAGCAGAGAGCCGCCAGAGCAGAGCACCGTAGAGAGAGACTAGACTGGACTGGACTGGCCTCCGATAGAGAGATGCTGTGTGGCAGTGCGCCTCGTCTCAGGATGCCATGGCACAGAGCCCAGCATCTGCGGAGAGACCGCTGGCACACAGCAACCCCCTCCTTTGGGCTTCAATCGCGGCAAGCAACTGGGGTGGTGAGGAAAGTGGTGTAGGGATGGTGGTGGTGGTAATGGGGGGGTGCCAGTGCCAGCTCCCCAAATAATGTCCCCCCTTCAAAGCAAAGAGTGTGTTGCTGAGCCAACACTGCTCTCAAAGTCCCCCTTTTATTCAGCTATAAATGGACTTCCTTTGCATCTTAAGAGACAGAGACAAAAAATGGGAGCCAAAACAATTAAGGGTCTCAGAAACCGAAATGACAGAAATAATGGGAGGCAAATGAGGGGTCCAAGGAGCCCTCTCAGTGAAGCCTCTCCACAGCCCCGCTGGAATGAGCAGTGACTTTTCACCGTGCAAAAACAGAGGTTAATGATGAAACCACAACTGCCAGCTGAGCTCTCTGCTCCGACTCTGGGTTGCAATTAGATTATGCGAGCCAAGAGAAAGGTCCTTCTGGAGGACACTTGTGCGACTCCAGCCCCTCAGACACACACACATTAGCAAATAGTCTTGTTGGGGTTTGACAAATGTTTATCGTTACAAAGACATTATGAATGTTTTTTGGGGGGTTGTAAGAGGACTGCAACCTATGTAGGCCTATGGCTGCTATCTATGTTATGTTGATGCATGTCATGAGTTTTTACATAGGCCATGACACAACGAAACAGTCTTGTAAGGTTTTGACAAATGTAGGCTACATTATTAAAAAGACTTCATTCATGTTGTGTGGCTGTAGGTATGGGTTATATGTTGTGCTGTTTGGGTCCAAAAAAGCGGGTACCTCAAGCAAATGTGATCATATCTCACGCACGCACGCACGCACGCACGCACGCACGCACGCACGCACGCACGCACGCACGCACGCACGCACGCACGCACGCGCACGCACGCACGGGCCATATTGCAAAAACACTGTCAAGAGGAACATTGGAAATTTAATTCAAAGTCAAGTGGGCATCTTTGTTTTGGTAGTTGAATTGCTATGGGTCTTCAATCTAATGTAAGTGATCTTAGAATAGGATTGTGTTACTAAATAATCTTCCAGCCAACAAGCACTCTTTTCAAATCAATTTTTAAAGCAGCTGATAATTCTATGTCAAAGTGTTTTGCCAACAATATGTCGTCTTACACACCATAGCCACCTAGATCACATCAAACAGTCAGCGTTAATATTTCCTGATGCTTCCAACTCCAGAGGGACATTAGATGAGACGAGACCACATTAACAACATGCCTCGGCGCCTGAGCAAGCACCCAAGCAATCTAATCAAGACTGTGGCCGAAAGGCTTTGACAGAGGGCAGACGCCTTCGCTTCAACACTCAACTCTTCAGATGTGTTAAGTGCCGACCACTCGCGACAAGGACGCCGCCGCCACTTAGAACTTTCCCACTCTCCGCAAATGCCCGGAGGCTTAGCGGTAGTTTAGTGGAGGCTGCCACTCCGACTCGTGAGGTCACCCTCAAATACCTCACTTAATGAAGTCACCGTGTCGAGCCGACAGCGATGGCCCTTGACAGCTTTCTCGCCGCAAGAAGGCAGGCACTAGGCGGGCAGGCCGGCTCGCTTTAATATATCCACCATGAGGGCAGAGGGCACAGGCAGTTAGCGGTAAAGATGGCGATAGGGCTTAGTGCTGATGGCTTGGCTTTAGCTGTAGTACTGTAGCACTAGCTCTGTATTATGGCAACATGCTTGAACCGTCTGCCGCAGTGAAGGTTTGAAAATAGAGATTGATGCATTAAGATTAGACCAAAAATACTGGATAAGAGAAAGATAACGCAAACCACGCCCACTCAATGCAAAAGCGTGGGCTCAAGTTGGGTCTCCAAAGGGGGCGTTGTCCCCTCCTTCTTCTTCTATTTTTGAGGTGTTTGCTCAAGACGCGCGCTACCGCCATCTACAGCGCTAAGGGGACTTGAGTTATTCTCAACCTCAGGACTCCGAAGGTCTCCTAACCGAAGGTCTCCTAAAGGGGCGTTCACCCGACATAAAGTGGATACCGGAAAAGAAATAAAATGACGCTTCTTGTTAGATCCACTTTCTTTGATTAGACTTTATGGACATGTGATAGGCAGAACACATGTGTTCATGGGTTTACATCTTCCTGGGTCTTTTGTGTGTTACTTTAACAGTATTTTTTTTTCAAACTCCTCTCAGGAAATGAGAGTGTGTCAACTGAGAGTTAGCAAGACATTGCTGAGAGTGATGTGATGATATTTCCTTTGATTTCAGAATTGCCTAAGGAGACATTAGGCTACACTACAAGAGGAAGTAGTAGCCATTTAACACAAGGGGTTGCAGTCCATCAAAACAAACAAAAACCTGGTCCGTTTTGTTCATTCAGTTTCGACTGCACACGCCCACATGCACACATATACACACGCCTGCAAGCAAACACACACACACACACACACACACACACACACACACACACACACACACACACACACACAAAAACACAATATTTATGGGCGGTTGACGTATAAGGGCGTAACAAAATTTGAAAAAAAAGTATTCCAATTCCTGAAAAAAATGATTGAAAAAAAATAAAGCTTAGTGGTCTGTGAAATTTTGCTTAATTTTTTGCCATTTTTGGGAAAATGTGCCCTGCAGTGTGACATCATTGGTATGACATTTCTGTAAGATACAATAAACCCACCTGCACCCCCACCCCTACCCCCCTATGCATCATACAGGCAGACAACAGCATGGTTTCACTGCATTACTTGTAATAATTGTGTGAATGTCACAAATACATCTCCTGGTGTCATTATATCCTTGCATGATACATGAAAAACAAGTAAGGATAGTAACACATTGCATAAGCATGTCACACCGTAGGACATGAAGTCACACCACAGGAAATTCACTGCATTATGGCCATTTTAATCCTTTTGTATACATCACTGACCTCTGAGCTCATGCTAACTAGATAATGATATTGTGTTTAATCTTAATATGCGTTTTCATTTATAAAAAAACATTTAAAAAATCCTTCTATAAGAGCAGTCACACCACAGGACACCATAAAATGAACCTAAGCATTGCGTGACAGAAACATTGCAATATGTAGACATATTAAGAGGTTAGCCAATGCTACGAAAAAACAGGGCATCACGTCAACCACCCTTGAATTGAATACAGTTCCAAAATAATATATTCAAAACAGTGGCTTTATTCTCTATGGAATGTAACTTTAGCTAGAACAACTGAAAAAGAAACTTTTGGTGAAAATTGAATTGGGAGATTTCAGTTTCCAGTTTCATGACTCTCCCATATCGACTGTGCGCCCAAGATGGATCATTGTGGTCGATTGTATTTTACCAAATTTATCATATGCATGGATTCACAATGACCCAAAACGAAACCTAGTAACTTCACACTTAACTTTCTCTTCTTTGCAAAAGTGCACATAATAGAATGTATGCATCTGCCTCTCTCCTCCACAAAAAAAACATTCCCTGACCATCAGCCAGACTGTCTAATTTACTGTCTCTTTTTCTCTCTTCACCACACTTGTGCACACATGCGTGCACGCACACACCCATACGTACACACATCACACAGTAATACATTTGCACCTCAAATGTGGTGTTGTGAGTGAAGGACAAATCCCAGCGGAGACAGGTGGAGTTCCTGTGGGTTCTTCCACCCTACCTATCTCACATGCACACTACACTCCCTCCCAGTGACGGGTCCAGGGTCTGTCTGTCTGTATGCCTTTCTCTATGCCTGTCTGTCTGACACATGGGAGTAATGTACACTCTTCTCTCCCAGCCTGGCACTGACAGGTCTGGGCTGCTCCATGCTCCTGTGTGGGAGGGATTCCTGGCCTATTATACAGAGCGCTCATTATATTCAGACGTGAAGTAAACACACACCACAGACACACACACACACACACACACACACACACACACACACACACACACACACACACACACACACACACACACACACACACACACACACACACACGATAAACAAAAGGGAAATTCTTACGATCTTCTCAGTGAAAAAAAGACTTGTGGTTACATACATTAACTTCATAAGATCTCAAAAAGCACAGTGGGGAAAAGCCTTTAACACAACAAGGGCATCACACTCACAGCAATGCATCAGACTGAGAAGTACAAATTATTGGTCTGAGAATATTAACAAACATGGATCATGGGACATCAAAACCCAAGGTGCCATTCAAGACGACTTCTTGAGGAATCAGTAGAGTACTGTAATGGTGAAGCAATGCAATGGTTGCAATGATTGCAAGCAATGTGATGATTCTTTTTGTGCTGTGTTGAACGTGTGGTGTCCCATTAAAATGAATAACAATAATATACACTAGACTGCTGGATGATAGAACACCATTTTCCATTACAAAACTGACAACTAACCAGCAAAACACAAATAAAACTGGCCCCTTCCATTGCTTTGACCCTGATTGATAAGACCCTCACAGATTCGCCTTGCAAGGCCCGTAAGGGCCAAGAGTCGAAACAACTGACTGTACTGCAAACCAACTCTAGCTCTGAGGCCTTTGAAAGGAGCTGATAAGTTGATAACCGTGAGAGAAGCCCTCTTCAGAAGGTCAGCGTCAGCAAGCTCAAGATCTGCCCTCACAATTAGTGTGTGTGTGTGTGTGTGTGTGTGTGTGTGTGTGTGTGTGTGTGTGTGTGTGTGTGTGTGTATGTGTGCGTGTGCGCGTGTGCGTGTGTACTAGTACTAGTACATGTGTCTACACTACCCCCATGGGCCGGGTGGTTGTTCCACAGTGTGCTTGAACTTTTGACCTGATTGTGACAGACCTTTTGAGTGTTGGTGAAAACGCCTGAGCTGAGAGTGCTATGCTACTCTAGTGCCACAGTTCCGGGGCCACTGCCGTCTCTGCCGCTGCTGACTCAGTTGGAGGTATAGGGTTCCAGACATCAGATCACCATGTCCTAGCCTCGCCTCCCTACACGCTAGAACACACAGAGTTCCCCCAGATCCTGTTGCTATTTCTACCACACACCTCGCATGAAATGCCAACCGAAGAGGCAGCAGCAAGCAGGACATACAGTACAGCGCTGACTAGAAGTAATTCCCATGGCAAAAAAAACCCTTCTCAGTTATTTGGTACTTGGTCCAGGAAAAAAGTACTTTCGTATAGGCTTGCAATCACCCTTATACATTTCACAACACAACTTGTTGAACAAGAGGAACTTCAGTCTCTTAACGGATAAACAGTAGGAAGCAGCTCAGCCGAAAGAGGCCGGCTGGGCAACAACCAACCATTGGGGCATTCCTTCCTAGTTATAATAAGGCTATTACAAATAAGTAACACTTAGTTTAATTAATTTCGCAGTTTCAATTTAAATTGCATTGAGGGTGCCAGAGATCTGTACATTCTATGTGATGGGTCAATGTGTGTTACCATTTGTGTGGTAAAATTGTCAGTGAATGACAAGAGCCTGTGATTTAATCACATGAATGTTAATGCATGCTGAGAATCATCATTCCATGTTTGTTGAGTCCGTTGTCATTGATGCAGATCATGATATCTCAGGAGTTTAGTTGTAAACAACTGAACTTCTTGAGGCTTCTTCCTCTTTGTTGAAAAGTTGTCAAATTAGTGTGCCCTCAGCCACCAATGTTGAGAGTAAGTCAAGAAGAACCATGGCCTTAGATGTTGCCACTGTAGTGCTAGGCTATGACTAAGTCACAATTTACAGTCACACACACACCATGAGGAACAAGAGACTGTAACGGATAAAAAGGAGTAGAGGGAGGAAGCGGCCCAGCCCTGGAAAACTGTTATACACACAGAAGCAGGTTTGGCAGCAACGGAGCTGGTTGGGACACTCCCTCACCTGCTGCCAGCGAGCGGTGCGTACAGTTTGCCGTCACTATGACACCAGCTCCTGATATGGGGCTTCTAATGACTCTCAAATGTCACCTCAACCACAGACAGGGAGAGGGAGGGAGAGAAAGAGAGAGAGAGAGAGAGAGAGAGAGAGAGAGAGAGAGAGAGAGAGAGAGAGAGAGAGAGAGAGAGAGAGAAAGGAAGAAGAGAGATGTCGCCCAACCAGTCCTGCTCCAAACTACACCCAGCAGTTTGACAAAGGAGCCGACAGGCGTCCTGCCAGGGAAGATACGGTCTCCCTTTGTGAGGGACAGCAGGTGCAGTATAAAACAGCTCCCTCCCAACGTACGTGAGCCAGAAAAAATACTTAACATTTCTGAGGAGATCTCAAACTGCGGTCGAGCTGCTTGACAGCTTGTGTAAGAGAAGTCATTACAGAAAATAATAGGCATAGCCTAAGGGATTAGGTCTATAATGGCTGCTTATTTTGCTGCCAAGAGAAAGGAAATATTACATAAAATTATACACATAATTATGCTCCACTGACGTTGCCTCAATAACATGGACAAAACCAACATAAAAAAACCGAGCAGCAAACCGAGCAGCAACATCCAGAGAAAAGAGGAAGACATTGTGCGTCAACTATTAACATTGTCAATGTTATGTTCACCTTTTCTAATCAAGAGAGTCAAGTTGACCCACAGTAAAAATGGCAGGCAAGTTAAGCTGCTGGCCTCAGAAAAGAAAATTGTGGGGTTTGGCGCATGCAAATTCAAATAAGCCAGCAATCTGATAAACAGAGCTGGTATTGATATTAACTATGAGTGCGCTTTTCAGTTGCCTTATAATGTCCATGGGATTGAAAGCCTTATTTGAGACACTAAGAGTGGAGACCACCTCCTCTAAAATGTTATAAATATATTTCATTAATTGATGAGACAACAGGTGTCACAAACTATTTCCTTTACTCTGAATGAATGCCTTAGTCCAGCAGCAACCAAGACGGTTTAGTGGATGAACAGGTTTTTTTGCACCTAATTCTAAAATACAGGTAAGCGTACCCATTAAGCCCACCAAAATTTTAATTTCTTTATTTTTCAATCATCTTCACACAATTTTTTTGTGAAATGATTTCTTAAATAGTAAGATTTACCTCTCTTCTCAATGTTTATCACTGAATTGATGAATATTTCAAAGTACAATATGAAGATTTTTTACGAGAAAAGTGAAAAGTCTGAATGGGCTTAAATGGTACCTTTGGCCCAATTGTGTTCCAAATAAGCTCATATAGTTATTTCTCTATCAAAATATCTGGTGAGGTGTGTGAGTTGAGTTTAAACAGTGTAGCCTACATGGCATAAATGGTTTCAGATCAAAATATTCTTCCAAAATGTAAGATTTGCTCAAAAAATAATGCATAAAACCTAATTAAACATTACAGCATCTCTTACTTCATATACTTCATAAAATTCTTCATCCAAACAGAGAAATTTATTTTTTCTTATTGATCAATGTTAGTTCATTACATTACGCCTTTTTGACCTACAACTTGAGATTGTACAGCACTTTTTATGTCCCTCAAAGGCATTTTTCATTAGCATGCATGCCAACTTGCATGCATTTCAATGGGGTGTACCATTTAAGCCCACCTAGTACCCATTAAGCCCGCCTATACAAAAAGCTATTTTATGGAAATAATCAACTCCACAAAAACATTTCATGATGCATTTCTTTAAAGATCAATGCCAAACAAACTGGATTATGCTTAGAATTCATACTTAACCACCTTAAGTCTTACGGTAGAGTAAGATAAAGATGGTGTGTGGTTGTATCAAGAGAATATCAGCGTTTGCTCGCTCATAAAACACATCTTTCCATTTGAAGGGAAATGCTATAATTTAGTAAAAAACTGCATGTATATATATAAAAATCATTACATTTACCTCTTAGTTCACTAAATATTAAAGTATTTTCAAAATATTTGACTTAAACTAGCTGAAATTCTATGATTTCTGACATGTCCCAACACAGCAAAGTTTTGAGGCAACTTCTTGTCAGTAGTCCTGAGACTGGGTTCACTTGGACGGGGATAACTCGACGATAAAAAATGTGATTTGTTTGCAATAAAAGACATTTTGTCAGTTACTAAACCCTTTAATTGTATAGGGTGATGAACAACAAAATTCACCTTTTCCCTTTCTTTAAATTGACCTCAAAGTTGAAAGTGGGCTTAAAGGGTACATGGGCTTAATGGGTACGCTTACCTTACCTGGCTGCTATTCCCATCTAGAACCTGTGTTTATATCATCTGGACGTGCACACCTCCCTATTCCTTAATTTGGGATAGTGCCGTGTGCAAATGAAACTAGGCTACCCAAGACTGCTGAACAGTATCTCTACGACACCACCACCTGCACAGAGTACCTAATGCTAATAAGCTTCAGTAGAAGTGAAGGCAGAAAGGCAGTCTATTACCCAGTCCACTGCCAAATGCCCCAGTTCAGCTGCAAGCTCAACGCTGAGCAGTTGCAAGCTTGTTGACAGGCCAGCCCTTGTGGATCATTAACAACCAGCTGCACTTAACCACTGAGCAGACACTCTCGGCACAACAAAATGCTAATTGGTCATGGGAAGTTGGACTAGACAAGCTGTAGCCTGTTAGATCAGGAGGTTGGATTGACAAATATTCACCAAGACTGGACGATTTGTAGATGTATAGGCCTGATCATGCCCCACTTCTTCTTATATTAGATTAGATTCATCTTTATTTTTTATTATACATAATACAGGATCATACCTTTTTGGATATAGAGGCTGTTATGCCTTTATTTGACAGGACAGTGAGAGATGGTGATAGGAAGAGAGTGGGAGAGAGAGATGAGGGAAGATCTGCAAATTACCTCCGGCCAGAATCAAACCAGGCCCCGTCCCGCAATAATCATCAATGCCCTAACCGTTTGAGTCACAGCCAGGGCCAACTTGTGCCGTCATTGACGGCTGTAGAGTATATCAACACTGAATGAAGCAAGCTTCTCTCATCTAGTAGTATGTGCCAAGGAATTGGAAGGCTCTTTATTTTCAAAACAAAAAAAATCTTCTACAGTAGCTGGGTGGGAGATGTGACGCCTTGTTTTTTCGTAACATTGGTTAAAAACCTACAAAACTGCTATTTTTCCCTTTAAAAAACAAATGTCAATGAAATAAGATGTGGATGTTTCATATTACCGCAGAGATACACCAGCGGCGATCTGAGCGAGTCGAGCGACGGAAGTAATTGACTTTGTATTGAGTCGAGAGACAAAAGCGATTCTGGAGACTAGAGCGATTTGCGCGACGAGCGCGACAATTTGAAGTTGAAATCTTTTCAACTTTTTATGACGCGGTTCGGCGACAAGCCGCGACAGCCAATGACTGTATAGAGGTCAGTGACCACAGCCAATGGGAATGCTTGAATGCTTTGCCTTCTGCCTGTACGGACATACTCTAGTCTCCTCAGTCTCTCGTATCGCTTGCTGCTACACTCTGTCGCTTGAGTCGCGTCGCCGCTGGTGTATCTCTGCGGTTAGTCTTAGATGAGAAGAAACATTTTTGTTAAGATTTATGTAAAGGTTTATATGTCAAATATCCTGCGGTGTGACTGTAACATTAATGAAACCTGGGATATAATATATACAGTATATAAATTAAGTTAACCGACAACATTTTGAATAATGTATGAAGCATTTGGCATGATTGCATAAATATTAACTTTATATTAAGATATGTGAATGTGATACAAACTCAAGACAGTAATATTAACGACAAGTTCAATTTCGTAACACAAATTGCGTCCTGTGGGGTGACATGTATGTCAATGTTTGTGAATGGGCAGCTGCAAGGCCAACTACTAGGGTAATAAATACTTGCTCCTAACCAGTCAGTACCTCAGTTATTGGACAGTGCTGTGGAAGTTTAAGGTGACTCTTAACCTCTTAATATCTCTTCATATTCCAATCTTTCTGTCACACAATGCTTAGGTTCATTTTATGGTGTCCTGTGGTGTGACTGCTCTTATAGGAGGAAAAAACGTTTTTTTTTATAAATGAAAACACATATTAAGATTTAACACAATATCATTATCAAGTTAGCATGAGCTCAGATGTCAGTCATGTATTCAAAAGGATTAAAATGGCAATAATGCAGTGAATTCCCTGTGGTGTGACTCCATTTTCCTGCGGTGTGACATGCCTATGCAATGTGTTGATGCAGGACACATTTTCCCAAAAATGGCAAAAAATAAGGTGAAATTCCACAGACCACTAAGTGCTTAATTTTTTTCTATTTATTTCCAATTTTTATCCATCATTTTTTTCAGGAATTTGAAAAACTTTTTTTTTTTGCGTTACGCCCTTAACCCTTTAGCTACCAGAACTTTTTTTGAATAGGCCGGAATCCTACCAGGAATTCTAAGGAAAAATTGACATTTTGGTCATATTCTAAATAATGTCAAATAACTTGAAAAGAAATGAAAAGTGTCAATTACAAGTTACTTTCATATTAATTGTTCAGTATTCCCATAGAGTGCCTTTGATGTGGATTAAATGATAAAAATGTGATAAAATCCGATATTATCTAGGCCTATCTATCTATATATCTATATATTTAGGCCTATCTATCTATCTATCGATCTCTCTATCCATCTATCTATCTATCCTTCCGTCTATCCATCCATCCATCCATCCAGGGTCAAAGTTGAACAATGATCATGTGACGACAACAAATGTCGTTCACCCAAAAGTCCTGTTTTCAAGCGGTTTCAAGCGGTATAACTGTGATGGACTACACTAGCTAATAATGTTTGAACTAAACCATGCCAAAGACGTGTAAGGATAACCGTAGAAGTGGCCGCGATAGCAGACAGGACATGGAGCTCTAGGAAGTTTCCCCTCCCAATTTGGCACAGGTAAGACGCGCCAGGCATCACCGACTTTGACCGGAATTGACCTTTCCGCAAACTCCTCCCCCCCTTAGCAACGGTTGCTATGCGAGTCAAGCTTCCACGTATTCCAGGTTCTCAGTATTAGAATGAATGGCATGCGACATGTTTTAACCCCTGTCAATTTCGGCTCTGCCCATGGAAATCACAAGCAATTTGTTGAGAAACAGCAAAATTATAAGCTAAAAGTTGACAAAAAGGTCTGCAACAGGATTATGAAGGCTACATCCACAACATTATATGCTGTGTTTGTAGCCAGATGAGACAGAGGGTAAAGCCTACAGATCCCAATGTAAGAGGCAAGCACCTAATAATTTACAAGAGCAGCAGTGCTTATGTAGGCCTAGACCTAAAGCAGGGTAGGTCACCTTTATCACACGTTGCATTAAAATGCACATGATTATCATATTTGTTGCATTAAACCCATGTGATGGTAACAGATGTCAAATTTAAACATTCCCACCTGTAGCGCTCCAGTCTATTGCTCCCACATCGTTGACTTGGCTTGTTCAACACATTTGACCTCATGCAAGTGAAAGGCAACCCTTTGGAACCCCAATCCTCCACAAGCTTCACACAGCAATGGCACAATGATACCAAAATAAAACCAGTGCCTGTGTCATCTGTGGTTGCTCCAAAAGCAAAGGTGTTTCTATAAGGTGTCTCTTACGGTCACTAGGAAACCAGTAAGCCTACAGTTCAGTAAATAGATAAATAAATATGTCCAGTAATCTACAAATACATTGGCTACATTGTAAACAGTGGAAGTTAGAGAGAATTTCGTTGTAGGCCTACTGCCCTCCCCGCCTGGAACTTCAATGTGACAGGTGACAAACTGGCTCTCCTACTGTACAAAGGCAGACAGGAACACCTGAGCTATTTGGTGCAAACCTCCTGTGGACATCACTGTTGTTGCAGACCACACATACCCTCTTGGAGTGGCTTAAGTCATCAGGTAATTCACCATGACATGAAATGGGTTAAAGCATTTAAGCAAAAAAATGAAAATACACAGGTCATGACAATATGCATGATGATGGATGGTATTTAATACACAATAACAAAATAATCAATACATAATACACAATAAATACACACAGGGCTGATGTTGACTGATTCAATATTGTGCTCACATTCTGTAAACTGATGTGGAATCTTTTGTAACCAAATACTTGTCTAAATGTCATCAGTGTCAATAACAGCTCACTACACAAAGGAAGGTCTGGTGTGCCACTGTACCTGGATTATTTAAAATGTTGAACTCATACAACAAGGTATTAAACTGCTCAAAGGTGAATCAAGCGCAGTAGCCTACTGGAAATAGCCTAACACATCACTTTCATGCACAGACTCTGGTTTTAACACCAAAGTAGTGTGTAAATGGAGTTTGTATCTAAGTTGTTGGAGCTGGACATCCTTTGCCTCTAGTTGTACAGTCAGCTTGGTTATCTCAGCCTTCTGAGTGGCCACCATGTCCCTCAACATCTGAAGCTCATCTCCATGATCAGTGGTGGGATCTGTAAACAACAAACAACAACAACAGGAAAAGTTAACAAACTGCATATAAATAATATCTCTCTCTCGCTCGCTCGCTCTCTCACACACACACACACACACACACACACACACACACACACACACACACACACACACACACACACCTACCATGGTCACTGGTGTTTGAAGCACTTTGTTCCACAGTGTCAAGGTGTTCAGTGGAGTTTGAGCTCTCTCCTCGTACCCTGTAAACAATCAGTTTGACTTTCCATTACATTTTCATAGTAATGCAAGGTTGATGCATGTTAGTGTAGGGCTAAGATGTGTTGTTGATGTTTTGAGAATGATGACTGGGTACAACAATCTCTATTAATGTTGCAATGTAGGCCTATAACTAAATCATCTCTGATTGAAGGCACTAAAATAAAATGCACATTGTGAAGTACAGCACATCTGGGATCTTAAATCAATACTATTAATTATTATTCAATCTCAGTTCAGTTGCAATGGTTACATGAGGTGGGATTCTAACGCTAATAGCAGAATACTTTGCCCAGCATAGCTGATGCGAACAAGTGGCATCCCACTTTAAATGCCATTGTACAAGATAAACTTTTCAACTGTACACAACATTAACCTTACTTTGGTTGCTACTTGCATGCATGCACAATATGAACAGAACAGTCAACAGTGACAATAAACTTACAGTTAGCCTATGCTAAATGAGGCTAACCCATTCAATCCAGACCAGCTATGTGCTATTATGATCATCCACACAGTTCTAGTTGCCCAAAAATGCAAGGTAGTGCTACTAAATTGTATTTGAAGTAGTGGTATCATCACGTTTTCAATGAGGTAGGTGGATTTTAGCGACATTAAATAGCTGCTTACCTTAGCTTGCATAGTGGCTTCTGTTTACATGCTGCTGGTGGTGGGGTAGTCCACCTTGTTTAGTCCACAGCAGAAATGTCTCCATCTCGGTCTTTGGTTTTGGGAAGGAATTAAATGTAACCCCTCCCTCCAACTTTTTTGTATCTCCGTTGTCGGAATTACACACGCCATACGCGCAACATTTCATTTTATCTTCCAAACTCGGGATCTCTCTCATAGACTTCCATTCATGAAAATGGCTGGCTTGACCAAGGTCCCGAGCTTAGTAACTGTTGCTATGCTATGATTGGTCAGTTATCATTTTGGGGGGTGGCCGCGGAAAGGTGAATTGAAGTGCTACAAACACCACGTTGGTAGGCTATTATTGGAAGTTAGCATTCAACTCAACGTCTTCGCGCACATTTTTATGAAGGACAACGTGGAGTAGTAACAGTCCTTGACTGCTTTGCCAAAGCTGACACGCAAAATGAGTAGCCAATTGTTCCATGCTGCGCTTCCTTCACGATGCGCTGTTACGCAGAGCTGTCGCTGTAAGTTGTTCCAGGAAACTAAGATAGTTGGATACCAACATATGGTTTGACTTTGAAAACACACCGAAGACAGTTTACATTTTTAATATGTAGCGTGTAGACATCGGCTGGACAGTTGTGTTTGCTATTTAGGACCATGGCAGAACTGATCACAGTTGAACACCATCTCATAAGCCTAATAAAACAACATGATCTAAAAATAGCCTAAATAGTCACACACATGTGCTGTTGACCATGAAAATAGATCGACGAGGGTTGGAAGTTTTCATATTTAGTGTATATTGGTTGTAGAAACAGAATGGTTGTGTTTGTAGCCATCCAATCTCGGACGGCCGTCATTTGAATTGAAGGCAGATTGCCAAATCGCATAAAGCGGCGCATCTCGTAATAAAATCTAAAATACTGAAAAATAATATAATATAAACATATAGTTTTTATACTGAAAGTATATCGAGGAGGGTCTGTAATATTGAGCTAAAGTGTTTGAAAGCTGGAAAAACTGCATGATGACGGCCGTTCAGCTGTATTTTCATATGAAAATATTCCGGCCGGCCGCGGCCGTTATGGTACAGATCCAGTCGGACGTTCACGGCCGTTATGGGAGCTAAAGGGTTAAACGTCAACCACCCAGCTATAAATTGTAGCCTACATACGAAACTGAAAACCAATAATGCATACCCTTTGGAACACAGAGTGGGCTTACAGATGCTTCAGATTACTCTCTACCATTTGCCAATGGAGTACAACGGCACATTCACAGTATTATGAGATTAAATCCAAATCAGGAAAACTGAGCAACAAGCGCACAAATCACTGCCCACTGTTATGCAAGTGCAGTGAAGCCACACAGGTTTCAAGACCTAACAGGTAACTAACTACATAATTTTATAACCACAAACAAATCATGATTGTATAAAATAACTGCCATCCATCTAGTCCCGAAAAGCAATTTTCATGGCCAAGCAACAACAACAAAACGCAAGAGATAATGAAATCCAGGAGAAACCTCGTGTGGGTTGGGAATGGGATGCGCTGAGGGAGTAGAGAGGAGGAGGGAGAGCAAAATGAAATGTCCTCAGAGACGCTCCTGACAGGAGCTAGCCACCGGCGGGGTGCTCCTAACTTTCTTCAGGTGGGTCATTCTGACCTAGCCTTGGCAATGGATTACAATGGCAACATGATGAATACCACTCGCCCCTCCACACACACACACACACACACGCGCGCGCACGCACGCACGCACGCACGCACGCACGCACACGCACGCACGCACACACACGCACGCACACACACGCACGCACACACACACACACACACACACACACGCACGCACGCACACACACACCAACAGCCACTTTGTCCCATCTTCAAACTATAAAACAGAAAGTGTTGGTGGTTGATGGTTGGTGTCCGCATTGAGGGCACGTACGGTAAATAAACAAAGCGCTCTCAAAGGCCTCTGTGTTATCACCACAACACTGGGCTTTATTTACCCCTGTTTCCATAAAGGCCACCTGCCCTGCCTCCTCTGGAGCAGCGCTTTTTGTTTACACGGCAGGCTCCAGAGATACGGCGAGATGTTTCAGCAAGATTTCTCTTCAGACCGTGGAGCAGGGCACCTATATGCTTACAGTAGACTGGGAGTCTAGCATTATTACCTGGCCACCACATGGGGCTTGGACCCTGCCTGAGTGTGTGCCTGTGTGTTTGTGTACGTGCAGGGTGCGGATTTGTCGGAAAACCAGAAGAGGGCATATGCTTCCGATTTTAAGCAATATCAATGGAATTACATTAAAGTGTGATTCAAATCATGTTAAGTGGCGATATCAAAATCAGAGGGGGGAGAATCCCCCCATAACCCCCTACAAATTGCACCCTGTGTACGTGTGTCCGTTTGACAATATACAGACTCCCGTCCTCCCTTGCTCACTTGCCTCCTCGTAGCCTCGTGATGATGTCACCGACAACAGCATTTTATTTCAATATCTCGCAAAAGCTCAATTCTAGTGTCATTTTCTCATTTGCAAACGGGATGGGGAGGAAGAATAGTCTTCAGGGGGGCAGCAAAACGCGAGACCACAAGCACAGACTGCTCTTGTTGTTATCCGTTTTGCCTAACTTGCTGTGTTAATGGTTGTTGAGATTGCATGTGGACGGACAGACATTGGCTCTGCTGCCAGAATCATCCTTCACCAAAACGCTGACTTCATCAAGGAGAATGGCCACTGAGGACTCTATTGCTGCCATTAGGTTGTTTGTGTGTGTGTGTGTGTGTGTGTGTGTGTGTGTGTGTGTGTGTGTGTGTGTGTGTGTGTGTGTGTGTGTGTGTGTGTGTGTGTGTGTGTGTGTGTGTGTGTGTTGTGAGGGAGAGGAGGGGAGAGTGTAGTTAGTGCTTGTTCCTGAGTTTCTAAGTGACCAAGCGAGAGAGAGAGAGAGAGAGAGAGAGAGAGAGAGAGAGAGAGAGAGAGAAAGAGAGAGACCACAAGAGAGGTTGAGCTTGAGTTTGAGCGGGAAGAGCAGTGTGTGTGGTGTGGGGGGATGCTCTGCTGTACTCTGTATGATCAGGTGGTCTTCTTAATTACCAAACTCAGCCACAGCCAGCCAAGCACGACCGCCAAATGCCAACGCAGCAGCACCTTCCCCATCCCCACACACTTACTCACGCACCACCACCAATACTGCAAGCACACAGGAAATTAACACACACGCTAGAGACGTCCCACCCAAACTGCCCACAAACAGAAAGCTCACTTCTAAAAAATGAGGGGGAGTGAGAGGTGACATTGTTTTAGCATGATGCAAAAAATAAACATACACACCTATACATGTGTGCACGTACAGACACACACAAAGTGTCAATATACTTCTTCAGGAGGACCAATATTATTTTGACCCTTTTGACTGTCAGAAAGCATACATGCCTCTCTCTCTCTCTCTCACACACACACACACACACACACACACACACACACACACACACACACACACACACACACACACACACACACACACACACACACTTTCAAGATACTTCTCCAGGAGGGAATATTATTTTTACCTTTTTGACCAGCAAAAAGCATACACACCTTATGTGCACACCACTAGTGCGCACTCACACTGACACACACTCTCGCTCGCACACATACTCTTGCTGGCTCGCACGCACACATACTCTTGCTCGCTCACTCGCACTCGCACGCGCACACACACACACACACACACACACACACACACACACACACACACACACACACACACACACACACACACACACACACACACACACAGTTTTCCAGGATAGGTGTGGTGACAGAAGGCCACATGATGGCAGGCATACATATCTGGACTCAAGGGCCTGTGGAGTTGGTCTGGCACATGACCTGCCTGCTCCATTGTCGTTAATGTTTTACTCCTGGCTATTTTCTGCTCCCCTCAGCGCTGAGCTCAGCTGGAGCTGCCGCTGCCACTGGTGCTGGAGGAGGGAGGAGAGAGGAGGGAGGAGGGAGGAAAGAGGAGAGAGGAGGGAGACGCCACGCTCACAAACAGCACAGCACTATTTTTCTGCTCGGCCGCTTCCAGTGCGTCACTTGAGTTGCACACTGACACTTGCGGACACTCAACTCAGACTCACTCTCCAGGGGTTGTAACATACACCACTACACCACAACTGCTTGTAAGTTTGTTTGATGGAGAGGGTCGCTCAAATCAGAGACAATTAGGGGACAATTTCCTTATTTACACAGAAATACAGGAAATATAGGAGGCTTCTGTGTGATAAATACAGGCAAGGACGTGTGTGTGTGTGTGTGTGTACACTCATATGCGCGTCTAGCCTCAATAACACTGAAAAAAACAATAACCAGACAAGATCTGGGCTATGATTTACGATCTACAGCCTGTCTCTGGTCATAGGAATTGAAACCCCCATGATGACCGGAATTGGCCAGAAGAATTAAGAAGTGTCCAGCGTAGCACCTCATCAGTCATCCTCACTTCCTGACCACCACACAGGAACCAGGCACAGGGAGGAAATCCTTCCTCTGGTGAAAACACTGCACCCCCAAACCATAAATGAAGGACTTTGGGGACAGACGGGGGGGTCGGTGGTGGTAGTGGTCCTATCCTGCTGATCTGGCCTTCCCGTCTGCCGCCCTAGTTAGGGTTAGATTCCGTTGAGAAGGAAATTTGTGCACATCCCTGGTTGAGATGATGATGAAGAAAGGCAGGATTTCCCTCAATGGTTGAAAACATAGTTCTGCCATGGAATTGATGACAAAAAAGCATTTTGAAGCGTGCGGAGTGCGGACCATGCAATCAAAAACCTATGGTTAGGGCTCAGGCTATGGCTTGTTAACTGGCTACTGGTAGCTCATTTTAACAAAGCTTCACATTTCCTCAGAAAGGGGGGGGGGCAATGACGGTCTCTGGACAAACATGTGGCGCAGAAGCCTTATCTCCCCCCCCCAGGCATGTGTGAGAGAGAAGGGTGCGTGTGTGTGCACGGGAAACTCTGGACAGACTCTGCAAGGCCTGTAACCTCTGAGAGCTGATCTTGACATTGAACCAGTGTTGGAGTCAGCAAGCAGGAAAAAGACTCGTGACCAAACATGAAACCTAAATCTTTCTGACCGTGAAAGCTTTTTGTTGTACTGCATGGTGGCCAACCGTGTTTAACAGGTGCAAAGCAGACTTTAGCGACACTTCCACTGATATGGGCACCCCCAAGTTTATTTACTATTAAACAAATCTAGATACGCACACATAACCGTTGGCACACACGCCATCATGACTGGACACCAAACAAAGCAGAGTTTAGATTTGAGAGGGGTGCAACTTCAAACGAGAATTTTTCCAAAGTCTGTGTGTTATCGTATATGCCTTGTGTATCTGAACAGCTTACGCATGCGTAACATCAGCTGTTCACAATAAAGCAAATACATTTTTGTTTTGTTTCTGTCTATGCATGTGACTGAGAAGACAAAAAATCTAGTTCGTTTCACTTAACAAAAACCACCCCAAAAAAAGCAGAGGCTGTAGGGCGGTTGACGTTTAAAGGGGTAACTTATGCCACTATTTTGGGGCTTAATACAATGACTTTGATGACTTTCACAGTCCTATCCACAATCAAAGCTAAAAGGCACCAAAAATACTTTTTTTTAAATAAAGATATCCCCATAACAATTATTTTAGTCCAGCATCTTATTAAATCACAGGGTCCAGTTGGTCTGTGAGAATTTTCAAGACACCTCATCAGTGATGCACCTCAGGCCTCCGGCATGTTTCGGGACACCCTCCCCTGAGACGAGTCCCACTTTAACAGATCAATCATTTGCGTACTGTATTATGTCCAGCATCCAATAAGTCAATATTATACTCCAAGAAAGTCCTAATTGGTTGAAAGGGATGAATGAACTAGTGCACATTGTAAGATAAACAGCTGGTACTTAAGTTTGTAACTACAGCACTAGGCTACTTCTCAAAAATGCTAAACAATACAGAATGAAAGCAATGGTCCTCACAGAAATTATACTTAATACACTGACGTAGACTAATTTAGGGTCACTTGCCATGCTTTTCTGTCCAATCTGACAAGACAAAACAAAGCCAGTTATGCCCTTGCACTGAAGTCCTATACTGAGGAAGGCATGACACACATGCCACGCAGGGCGGACGACGTGGGAGGGTTACTTCAGGGTATTTGATATTTTCCCAGACAACAAGTCAAATCTAGTGTGGAGGTGTAGATTACAGATTACAGATTACAGATTACATGGAGCTACAGATTGCGTCACAACACTATTTAAATATGTATTGTGATTTCCAGCAATAGTCAATAGGGTCATTTCACAGGAAATCACTCCATTATCCAGGTATGAATTAACATATTAAAAGCTGAATATCCCAAGCAAAAAACAATATTTTGAAATGGCCAACATTTTGTCTGAACCTAGCCTGCAGTTAATGAATAACACCTGAAATTAGGGTGTTTGGTTCTTGAGTCACTTTAGAGATAATGTGACTTAAAGGTTGAAATGAGTTGTAATAAAGTAGTAGAGCAGTAATAGGGAAGAGCACCTCACCTGACACCATGTTATAGGCTAAAGATAGACCCTCTGTATACAAAATAAAATGGACAATGACAGCTCCTAAAAACACATATACAGTCATTGGAAGTGAAGTGGAAGTGGTAAGTTCACCATGGGTCAATGGCTCTCTGTCTCATTGTGAATAATCGCTCTTCTCCATCTTCCATTCCATACATATTTGGAATTCATAAGCTCGGCCCATTCTCCCATCTGCCACCTGTTCATCTCGTACTCTCCATGTCTCCGTGCCTTTCTCAACAGTCTCATGGATATGTTACTGTTTATTGTGTGTGTGTGTGTGTGTGTGTGTGTGTGTGTGTGTGTGTGTGTGTGTGTGTCTGTGTGTCTGTGTGTCTGTGTGTCTGTGTGTCTGTGTGTCTGTGTGTCTGTGTGTCTGTGTGTGTGTTGGGGGTGATAATTGGCAATGTCATATCTACAGATAGTTAAAATTGCACATTGGAGACTGGTCAAAATGCAATTTCAATCTTCTGTGTTGACCCCGTTACAAAGATTTTTGACAATTAAGTACACCTTGACTCCTCAGAAAGTTTCCTTGCAGAAAATCATCACCCTCCTCTTACTCATTTGCACTAACTTTGTTATATCTGTGTACTCTGCATTCTCCGCACACATGTGGATGTTGCATTGGGTGAAAGCATCTGTTGAATGTAATGTGCTGGATTATTCCATTTTAAAAAAAAACCTGTTTGCACCTATAATAAGCACCTGGATTGACATTCAAAAGTGCAAAACAGCTTCCAGTGTTATGTTGTAATTTATTTAAATCTGTAAATGTATGACTCTCTGTTTCTCAGAGACCTTGAACAAGTCAACTAGGAGAGAGAGAGAGAGAGAGAGAGAGAGAGAGAGAGAGAGAGAGAGAGAGAGAGAGAGAGAGAGAGAGAGAGAGAGAGAGATCTGAAATATACACGGGCATTCTGGAATCCACTGAATGATGTTAGCCTAAGATAGGTCACATAGGAGTGCCTTGTCACCAGAGCCCTATCCTCCATCTCTCGTGCTCGAAGGAGGATCATAACAAGGAGACACACATGCTGCACGAGACCCCAGAGAAAGTTAGAGGTGAAGCATGAAGCACTTCAAAGACATTATGGTCTGACTGGCATCCTAATTTCTCTCCCAAAGGAAACCAATTCCCACGTGTACAGTAAAAGACAACAAGGCGTACATTTTTATCATGCCATCAACATACTAACTCAACCCAAATTGCTTTATTTGTAGGGGAAAAGCCATTTGTTGCCATTTGTCTAAGTACCAGACAGCATCCCTTTCTATTTGAAAGAACGTGCACAGGATACCCTCCTAATGCGTGACAGTTGAAGCATTCCATCGTTCCATGCAAAAAAAGCAGTGGGGTTGTTTACTCCTGAAGGCTGCACCATAAACTTACTGTAACCTTATCTGTGTCGCCTTGCCAGTGACATACAGTGCGAAACGTAGTCTAAACCTGGTACGGTTCCCACGCCACCAATCATTTTACTACATTTTTTTTCTCAAACGAAGACATTGGGTAACAAACCGTGTCATTGCAAAACGACATTGTTATTCCATCCCACATGAACAGCTAGCTATGGGCTGTTATCAATAGCTTGCCCTTGTCTGGGGCTAACATTGGTTGACAGATTCTATTCATGCATCATCCCTGGATATCCGTGTACGGTGCTGTCAGGATGCTTGCAGCAAATAGCGGAATTGTTCGACCTCGAACGTCCACTGTGCAATTCCCCTTATTCTTTGACATCTTTTGCAATCGTTTGTTATTCTCTGGTGTGTGGTTAGCCTTCATATAAACCAACTAGCTTCCAAGACAGCTAACATTTGTTAGCCACCTGGCCAGACAGAACAGCTAGTGGGCTACTAGCTAGCTAGCTTGCTAATATTACATGCAAATATTATTGTGCGGTAGGCTAAACGACCCTTTGTCTCGTGACGATAGGGCACCAAGTCTTTGACACAACCGAGATATCAACAACACACCGAATAATGACAAGAGTCATCTAAGTCAGCAAGGTACGGAATATAGCTCTTAATCGCACAGACTGCGAGAATCCACCGACCACCTCTATAACCAGTCGGTGGTAGAGAAATGCGACGCGTTTGCACTATAACCTGATGTCATTTCACTTACCTAGTAGTGAACGGAGATGCTTTAGCCGTGTTAAAACATCCTTCTTTGGGTCCAGAACTTTCTGTGTAGATTTCTTGACGTCTCCATAGCCTCTTCGAGTGAACATTCCGCTGTAGAAGGCAATTGTGGAACTTGAATTCACCTCTTTTTACCATTCAGTCTGCTATGTGTCACTTTGCCCGCAATTGCACTATGATTGCTTCGTAAACTTGCACTGTGCGCGAGTCTCCTCCTATTCGTGGGTGTGTAAACACGGAAGTGCAGGGTCTCGTAACGTGAGAGTGGTGTGAGTGGTTACGCCCCCGGAGGATGAAACAGTTGATTATTAACTATTCCAGTAATACAGATCATAACATTCTCCGAAGCCTAATTTCAAGTTTAAATGTGTGTGGTATGCCTACTAGTCTGACATTTAAATGACTTACCTTGAGGCTACTGAGCTTGTTGGATTTATTGCAGACACTTTAAGATATTTTTTGGATTTGATTAATTGTCTATGCTGAGAAGTAGGCCTAGCCTTTGCCTATTTATGCAATAATACTCCCGCTTCCTTTCAGGCAATATTCTCGCAGTCATTGATCTTCCACTGCATTTTATCTCATTTTTCTAGGGCCTTACCAAAGGGGCTACTGGTAGCCTAAAGCGGCTTGTCAAAACAACCAATTTAGTTTGTAGTTATGTTGGTATGTTCCCTCCCATCAAATAAAGCATACAGGCTTAGGAAAGTGCTTTCTCTGTATTTGCAATATGTTAAATCAGGCTAATATGTTGACAAGAAAGGCTATTCTCTAGATCATTAGGCCTATGTCTTGCCGTTTCCTCAGATTTTAAATTACCACCTGTGTTGTTGACATGTCTTTGACGGGCGACAAAATGGAAAGTGTCAATTTCAGGATTTTGCATCCACTGTTTGTAAAGTGACACTAATCCAGGCAGTGACTCCAGCACTTGTCTGTTGCTTCTGCTTTGTTTTTGTCTGATAGAAATACAATGTCTTGAGGTGCCATCTGCTGACCGAACATGGGATTGCATGAGGTATGGTGAGTTCATTTTTTTCAGTTTTTGCTAGTGGCCAATCTTGACTATTACACTACAGAAATACTGTATGACATTGATCAGGTCTTGCCTAAACAACACATTTGTGGGGCCAAGTATTAAGTTGTTTTCATAACCTGGCTCCAGCCTTGCTCTCATGGAACTGCCTTGAATCTATCCATTCTATACGTGGAAGTAGAATATTGCATTGCATCCAACACAAAATAGTAGAGTAGAGTAGAGTAGAGTAAAATAGAGTAGCGTATTAATTGGGGTGCCTGACAGCCTACATAAATACACAAATACAAAACATACACAATGACCTAATACACAGTATTACACATTTCAGTAAAGATATAGCACCCACTTGAGTACAGCAATTACTGTACAGCCTTACATCAGTTCACATACACACACACGCCCTCTCTCTCAAACACACACACACACACACACACATGGGCTCAGATTTCCTAAAACCGCCACTATTAATGACACAAGCCATTTAAGAAACTTGTTTTGAAACATTGCCATTTAAAGCACAGGATTGCACACCTTTCAGATTAATTTGTTGTGTACAATTTCAGTGAAGCATTGCACAAAATACAGAAAAGAATCATTCTCATTTTAAAATGCCCTGAACAAACCAAAGTATAATTCCGTAGTAAAAACCTTACAATATGTTGGTTTCACAACCGACTGCGCTCTTCATTAAAATGAAGCCTTGTAATGAAATGCTCACACATATGTTCTGCATTATTTAGCTCGACCCTTGAGGATCCAACCCCCCTTATTGTGGCCCCCCTGCTGTTGAACTTGGCTCTGACAGACTTGTCATCTTGTCGTCCCTTGACAAACACCCACCACCACCACCACCACTCACTCACCTTTCTCTCCTCTGTCATTTACGTGACCTGTTAACTGGAAGCTTTTTACCTCCCGCAAGGAAGAAATCTAATTTTATGCCAGACGGGAACGGGCCTCCTGCCGTTTTAAGTGAACTGAAGGTTACAGTGCATTAAGGCGAGGCCGGCTTCCCCATGATTTTAATTGATTTTTCAGATAATTAGCATCCAGACATGTTCACACCTCCGGGAGCCGAGGGAAAAAATGTATGTCTGTGTGTGTGTGCAGCGTTGAAAAGAGGATTGATGTAAAGTTGTGACCATGGGATGAAGAAAAAAAGTACCTCAGCAACCAGGAAAGTTTGCAGAGACTTAAAGACAGTTAGAGACTGATTTAATTAATTTATGATAATCTCAAAAGCAACAAAGTAAATTCCTTCTCTTTTCAGACTTTTAACTAAGACGATAAATGAAAGGACACATAGACCTGGATTGAACCAACGCCAGCTGCTGCCTTTTCATCAAATTAATAATGTTTCCCGTAAAAAAAACCCACCTTTACTTTTTTACTTTTCAATTAAGACATATCACATGACAATTGAGCATCCAAAACTGTAAACAACATGTCTATCACTTATTCCGTGATGAAATGAAATAATTTATTGACTACTTCAGGCCCCATATCAAGATGTTTATATTCACACTACTACCAGTCTCAGCATGATATCCATGGCGATGCTTCATAGGCTCATTTAAAGGTTGTTTGAGCTGAAGTCAGGCTTGTCTAGAACACTATCATGGATGCAGATCAGATGTCAGGATTGTGTTTTATTTGTTTTGCTTTGGGGTTATTTGGCTCAAATCATGTCAGCATAAATCACAACTACGTGGAGGCTCACCACATCACTCTGACTGCACAACTTTCTGCACAGGGGATCATTTATACTGCTCACCTATTATGATTTTCAATGCTACAGTCACTTCTCAAATCAACCTTACAATTTTAAAAGCAGTGATTCTCTCAAACAAAAAGCTATGCATTACATAAGAATGTTTTTTAATAATTTCGACCACTGTGTGTTGTGAGCCAAGACGTGAAAATGGGTCTTGGTGTCTTTTTAACACTATATAACAATGTCACTGGGTTATGAAAAAATCACAACAAGACAATGTGCTTATAGACTCATTTAACTCTTTCAAGCAGCTGGGATCGCTGGCCATCCTAGTCACTACTTTCTGAAAAGCCTAACTACATCATAACAATGTTGCGACATTGCCAAGAGTCTTAAGGCACAGTCATTATCACTTTGGTGACTAGGTGGCAATAAGCTGACAATAAGGATTTAACTGAGGCTCTGCATGAAATGGTTCAGTTTTAAGATGATAATAGATTTGACTTGCACACCGCACAAAATAAATACAACAGCTGCACGATACTTTGCTGTGCATAACTGCGGAAGCTGTCAACAAATCAACAATTTTGTGTGAATTAATGTACCAAATGAATGAAAGACAATGCTCTTATGTCATATAATGGTTGAAAGTGTATAGAAATTAACTCGGGAATTGTAGCGTGCATACATGAATAACACCAGCAGGTGGCATCTGTGGCTGTTTCACTCACACTGAGCTATTATCAATGGCATTACTGCCAATGTCAATGTAAAAACATCATGCATTAGTGAAAAATGAAATCATGATGATGAATAGTAACAGATCAACCTTCATTTTTACATCTCGTTTTACAGTTTTTGTCAATTGGTTTTGTACATTTCTAACAACAGAATAATGATTCTCACAAGTCTTTGTTCAATTGTGACTTCCTGGTGTTACCTGTGCACATGGTCAAATCAGTTTCTCATTGTTTTCGGCATATAGCAAATGCTCTCGTCCACCACCATGCCATGGCTGTGTACAATTCTCAGTGATTTCGTACATTATCAATTGCTTTTGTCATATCACTCAAAAAGCTTTGTCACTGAATGCATGCAACTATCTCAATCTTATCTGTTCAATGTAATAAAGCTGAATTTACAACATTTCGCTTCAGAAAAGATCCTCAAGAGTGTACTATTCAATTGACAACATGAGAAATTGATTTGACTAGCTTGTCCATACACTATGACACAATGACTAACCATTCTGCTGGCACTGATACGTTCATTGACACAAAAACTTGGTTTTGAAAGACAAACTAAGGGTTTTGAGCAAGAGACTCGGTTTTGCAGGTTATACACAGTGTTTTGCCATTTGTTAAAGCTGTTTTGAGAATGAATATTATGTTTTGCAAATTGCAAGAGAGATTCGAGAAATGTACAAAACCAATTGAGAAATACTGTAATAGCCCAGCGATAAATTGGCCAGCACAGCGATGATAATAACGGACATGGACTCACTCTTGTGTTTAGTGCACTTAACCAGATGTCAAGGCCTGCTTCGCCGAATCCAGATGTTGTTTTGAACGAATTGCAGGGTTCGGTGTGTATACTTAATGCAAGCTATTGATCAGAGTCCGCCAGTCGGGTCCACACAACAACACGACCGTATCCATGAGTGTATTTTTCTGAGGTCAACATTTTTATTCCTCACCAGAACCACAGATCCCCCATCCCTCCTCATCTCTCAGGGTCAGGCACACTTCAAAGAAGCACTCGCTCTTAGTGCAGACAATGTCGCTTTTATCAAAGTCCATTTAGGCATCTCTCAGATACACTCTCCATAAGCAGCCATGGATGGCAACAGTGCAGCCAGGTCTGAGCCATTGCTGTCGATAAAATGAGAAAAAAAATGTGTGTGTGTGTGTGTTCGTGCGTGTGTTTGTGTGTGTGTGTTTTTGCTCCTCTCTCTCTCAATCTGTGTGTGTGTGTGTGTGTGTGTGTGTGTGTGTGTGTGTGTGTGTGTGTGTGTGTGTGTGTGTGTGTGTGTGTGTGTGTGTGTGTGTGTGTGTGTGCACACGCGCGCGTGTGTGTGTGTGTGTGTGTGTGTGTGTGTGTGTGTGTGTGTGTGTGTGTGTGTGTGTGTGTGCGTGTGCGTGTGTGTGCGCGTGCTGGTCAGAGAAAGGGAGAAAGGGAGAGAAAAGCAAAGCGAGGAGAGGAGAGGAGAGGAGAGGAGAGGAGAGGAGAGGAGAGGAGAGGAGAGGAGAAAAGAGGAGAGGAGAGTCTTATGACATGAGATGACTCTCAGCTCTGCAGTGAAAGGCTCCTGCTACGTTTCGAAATGAAACGGACACCATCCCAATACCTCACATAAAAGAAGACCTTGACATATTTGTCAGTCCATTCCTTTGCACATTCTTCATATTATTGGAAGTGTCTGTTGATAGTTGTTTCATATGCTCACAGCACGTACTGACTGCACATGTGCACAAACGCGCACGTGCGCATACACATACACACAGACGCACAAGCACACATACACACACACACGTACACACATACACACTCACACATGCCGGGTGTCCCTCAGATATTTTGGCAGTCATCCCACCAATTAACCATTTTTAATGAGTGTTTTCAGCAGGGGGAAAAATGAATTGCTCCTTATTGAAAGCAATCATCTGTAGGTGATACCATCAACAATATCTTAGCAACAAGGACGGAGCAATCGGATACTATCTCATCTTCTCACAGCTGTGCATTCTCCATTGAACAGGTCCGACAGTCCAACCCCCAGCGCTAGGAATGTCTGGATCAGATGTGATCTGTGTCAGGAAAGAGAGAATTGCGCAATAAAAAACACACTCATACAGAGACAATTTTTGGGGGGGCTGGATGTTTTGAACAGTGATAAGGTGGGAAGCCATCACAGTCCATGTGCTTTATAGAGATGAAGCATGTTTTTCTTTAACATTGAACCAGATTTATGAAGGTGGAAATACTGTAATACAGTAAGTAGTGTAACACACTGGACAATGAAAATGTTTGCATCTGATAGTGACAAATGTAGGCAATCAAGCTAGTAATAAAAACATCAAGGTGAAACATAATGTGAAACATGGCCACAAAAGGAAATACTGTAAAATGTTTTTTTTTTTGAGGATGATTACAAATTGTTGTATTAATAGTGAAGCCAGCACATTTAACATTGTAGGTCATAGTTGGTAACAATAAGTCAAACATGACCTTCAATTGTAGCATGCTCTTTGGATACCGGCTTTACTGTAGTAGGCCTACAATGTCTCTTTGGGTGTCAAAGTCTCAACCAGAGGGTGGCAGTAGCGCTTCATTAATGAAGCCTTGGCTCCTCTCAAACTCAAGTCATACTAAATGCAATCCAAGGTTTGAAAAGCACTTGTCTGTTCTAAATTGTTCTTATAAAGAGCTCGGAAATACTTGACTTTTCTCCTTGTATGGTTATGGCCTTTCTTTTTGTGCACTAAGAGCCATTAAAAGCTAATGTATCCTATTATGCCATATTACGCTTGCACGCCACTGTAGCAATGCCATTATTCGCTACACACCTACACATTGTGGTAGGATGGGTTATGTGATGAATTTATATGCCTATGTACAGTAAAAAACAGATGTTAGTGTATGGACAGTGCTTGGGGGGGGGGGGGGGGGGGGGAGTGAGATCCCATGTCTAACCTACACAGGGCTTTCTATTTTTTTTTTTTGTTCCATTTTTCCCCCATGGAGACAGATGTAGGCCTACATTTAAAATGTTGGTTTTACTCATAATATATAAGGAACTATGTTGTGTGTGTCATTTTATGCACATGAAGAAAAAAAATATTAAATAGGGAGCTGCTGAGGGATATTGTCTGGTTTGTGCGTCAATGAATCCCACAGCCACCAGGGGTCGTGAAATTGCACAAACATTACAATGAAAACTTGCATAAAAATAAATCCCACCCTGTAGCGCAGAACAGAAGCAAGCTCGGATCAGTTGTGTTCTTTCCATTAAGGTCAACATATACGATATAGCCTAGTATATGTTAAAAAAAGACTGCTTTGTTAATGATCGGTTATTAGAAATAATAATTATTAATTAGAAATTGTGCCTAAAATGTAAAGGTGATGAAGTCAATGTGTTCAACCCTTAAAATGAAACAGGCCAATTGAATAACCATTCTAGGCAACGGCAAAGAAAAGAGAAAGGGTTTTTTTTGGTGAATGAATTGCTCTATTTTAGAATTATAGGCTACCTCTCTGACAGCCATGTCCACCATATACTTTATTAATATAGTTTTTTTTTCAAGTATGTAGTGTAGATTATCTGAAAAGATAATCTCAGTTGAAATTAATAGACTGAAATAATGAATTTTTGTAAGTGTGAATAAAATCTTTCTCTGTGTCAATATGGGTGGCGGGAGGCTTCTTTTGTTGAAAGCATATTACTCTTGTGCATAGGGCACAAATAGTGTCTCGGTAATTCTCATTTGGTAATCTGATTCCAATTTGACTTGTCATACGACACTTAGGCAGCATTTAATTGAAACGTCTCCATTTTAATTGGGTTTGCTCAAATGGCATATTACCTCCCCGAGAGTGAAACCTGTATCTGTCACAGGCTTTCTGAGATGAGTAGACTACATTAGTCTGAATGTGCTCATTCATTAACACAGGGTGCATTGTAACGTGGAGGAACATCACCAGATCTTGGCCTTGAACTTCAGAGGCTTCCAGTACATATACCTCTATTGAGCTCACTACCAGAATACAGTACTGTAATAATAGTAATAATGCTCGACAAGCAATGATGGTGACCTATATTTGCTAGTGATACCAAAGCAAGATTTTTTTTTCTCCCATGTTTACAGTATTAGTTTCTGATGTTTTCAGCCTTGAATATGAGGTTCTCCGATATTTGTTTTGTTTGTTAGGGCTTTTATTTTTCATTTGTTGCTCATGCTGTTTTCTTAGGGCAGAAAAATATTTTTACCCCAAACCCACATTTTATTTTCTTATGTTAATATATACTGTATCAGCTAATGGTGTTTTGTTGTCAATAGAGTCAAAAATATTTCATCTTTACTGTTAAGTCATTGTTTTTTTATTTCAGAGGTTAGACTTGACATTGGTGGCTCCCGTAGACTGTAGACCGTAGACCGTAGACCAGATGTCAGCTGTCATCGTCCTTTAAGGGGTCAATGAACCCCTTCGTAGTGACAAGCCTAGTCTCTTGGCTGCCCCACCCAGTGATGTCAGAAACACCCCAAAGCACAAAACTTGGAAATAATAAATTGTAAATGTAATCAGTTCATTCAAGGATTTATTTGTTATTCAATTTAGGATTGTTTGGTCATTTACTTTTAGTTTTGTTGAAATTAATATGAATTGTGTGTGTGTGTGTGTGTGTGTGTGTGTGTGTGTGTGTGTGTGTGTGTGTGTGTGTGTGTGTGTGTGTGTGTGTGTGTGTGTGTGTGTGTGTGTGCATGCGCGTGTGTGTGTGTGCAGGCATGCGTGTCTGCATGTGTGAATGTATATGTGTGTATATGCACAAAAGCGTGTGAGTTTGTGTTTGTGTGTCTATGCAAACAAAGACAACACAACCTCATTTTCCTCAATTTCA
Source organism: Engraulis encrasicolus (assembly GCF_034702125.1). Classification (NCBI taxonomy): domain Eukaryota; kingdom Metazoa; phylum Chordata; class Actinopteri; order Clupeiformes; family Engraulidae; genus Engraulis; species Engraulis encrasicolus. The sequence continues at coordinate 43,439,805 of NC_085875.1, read as the reverse complement.
TTTTCACTAGTGGGGACTGTTTGAGCGAAGCGGTCCTCCCTCTGTTACATCTGTGCTCAGTCTTCACAGCGTAAACACACTCGCAAGTGTGTGTGTGTGTGTGTGTGTGTATGTGTGCGTGCGTGCGTGCGTGCGTGCGTGCGTGCGTGCGTGTGTGCGTGTGCGTGTGTTTCGCGCTCGTGTCTGCATGTGTGGTGGCAAAGGCGTATTTGTACACATCATTATCCATGTGGGATCATTATTATCCAAGTCAGTACTCCAGAGAGTTGCTCTCTGCACCGGACTCCGCTCCGCTCCGCTCTGTTCTGTTCTGCTCTGTCGGCAACCGGCGTCTCTCTCTCAACCTCCATCTGTGTCCACGGGGGTGGGAAATAACAAGCACCGGCGGGATTTCGACATTGGACCGTTCCTAAACACACACACAGGCAGGCCTGACTGACTGACTGCCTGCCTGCACCCCAGGCCCCAGGCATGTGTATTGGAAGCCTGTTTTCTCTCTCTGTCTCTGTCTCTGTCTCTGTCTCTTCTCTCTCTGTCTCTGTCTCCGTTTCTCTCTCTCTCTCTCCACATCTCTTCTCACGCATACATACCCTGTTTTTCTCACATGTATTTCAAAGACGCTCTCGCTGTCGGTCAAACACACACACACTCTCTCTCCCTCTCTCACACAGACACACACAGACACACACACACACAGACACACACACACACACACACACACACACACACACACACACACACACACACACACACACACACACACACACACACACACACACACACACACACACACACACACACACACACACAAACACATACAGAAAGCTTCCTAGCTTCCTTGCCACTGCAGCTGTCTCAACAAATGCCAGAGAATCAGACATCATTATTTTGCTTCCCTCCCACTGTGATTTCTCTTCTTTTCCCCCTATTCCTTCTCCTCCGTTCCTTCTTCTCTCATACACTCTGTCTGTGTGTCTCTACCAGTGCCCTGATCCCTTCATCTACCCCTCCCATTATTTTCTTCTCCTTCAATCCTGCTTTCTCTCTTCCTATATCTATCTGTCTCTCCCTGTGTCACTCCCTCTCTGCCTCTTTCTCACAGTCTATTGGTCTATCTCGCTATCTCTCTCTCTCTCTCTCCCCTTTCTCACTCATAAACCCCATTCTCCCTCCCCCTCTCCCTCCACCCTCCTAAACCGCTGGTCTTTGGTTTGTTTTACTGGTATCTTCTTGTCAGTGTAAAACCTGCTTTATCGCCATTATCAATTGCATCCCATGCTTTAGTGCGAAGACAAACAGTGACAGCGTTGTGAGGTGTTTTTTTTCCCTTTTTTGTCCCCTTCCTCTCCTCTCCTCTCTTCTCTCCTCTCCTCTTCTCTCCTCTCCTCTCCTTCTTCTCGGCCACTAAAATGGCGTGACAGGAAATCAATTGGGCGCTTTCCCACGGGCGGCTAATTAACGAGGCACTTGTGTGGTGTGGTGTGGTGGCCCACACAGCCAGCATGCATCTTTGTGTCCAGCCATTCTGTCAGGTGGAATGCAAGCGGATGGGGACACACACAGGGCCACAGATAAAGTGTCAGGAGTGAGGTAAACATACACCAAGATACACATACACACGCACACAGGCTCACACACACACATACACATATAAACAAACTTACTCTCACTCACTGACTGTGGAGAATGTGTGTGTGCTTGCATGCGTGCGCGTGTGTGTGTGTGTGTGTGCGTGCTCGTGTGTGCGTGAATGACAGACACATACCCAAAGTTAATTTCTTACATCCATAAAGAACATTTTCAAAGAATCCTTAAAAACCTATTTGACAAACATCCATATTTTCTCACACTGTATCTGGGTCCATCAATGTTCTCATTAGTTTCGCATGTCAGAATTAGCACTGCGTGAAAGTTATGCCAAATTTACAGAAGACTCCAAATCTACTATTTTTAAAAAACCTTCACACTGGATTTAAAAATTAGATTTGGGATTTGGCCTGCCAACAGTATCTCCCATGACTGAGCTCAGTGGTGTTTTTTTTAAATAAAAAAAAACCTGCAAAGTTATAGCCTCTCTGAGGAGCAAAGAAAGAAAGAACGAAAGAAAGAGAGAGAGAGAAAAAAGGGAGGAAGCAAAAGAGGGAGTAAGAGAGGGAGACAGAGAGAACTAAAGAGAGAGAGAGGATGAGAGGGATTGAAAATGGTCAATCCAGGCCTCCGACCGGTGAGAGTGACACTTGCGAATTTTCCAGTGCGGGAGCCGCGATGGCAGTACAGGCGCTGATAGAGGCGACAGAATAAAAGGGGACTTCTCACGACAAACTTTCAGCAAAATGTCAGCCTTTCATGGGGTTGAGAAGGCCTATTTCATATCTATTACAACAGGCTTTCCACTGACGATATTTTCAGATTTTAGTGCTTCCTCAACTGCAAATCCTCTGCCAATCTTTCCTTGAAGATTCTCTGCTCAAATACGCACACGCACACACACACACACACACACACACACACACACACACACACACACACACACACACACACGCACACGCACACACACACACACACACACACACTACCCTTTCCTAGCACATTCTCTATCCCCCTTTTTACCTCCCTCTCCCTGCCCTTTTGATGTGACAGAACAAACCGCGACCTATTAGGATTAAGGCTTTGAAAAGATCTTTGATGCCGCTCAAGGTCCCTTTTAAACTGGGGAACTGACAATATGAGCTGTGAGGTGGAGCGAGTTGAAGGAGGTGATTGGTTGGTCCTGCGTGAGGTTTGCTGCACATGCGGGCGGGCACACACACACACACACACACACACACACACACACACACACACACACACACACACACACACACACACACACACATTGACGTGCACACTAACACTCAAACTCATACAGTACACACAAACACACACTCACACGATCCTGCACACGCACACACAAACTGATAACATGCCCACCCACATACGTCTCCCAACAGTTGTCTTACTGTAGATGTGTACACACACATACCCCTATTTACAGTTGTTTTTGTTTTAACAAAAGGGGTTTGCTGCTAATTTTTTTGTCTGGTCTTTAAATGTGCACCTCAAGGATTCAGTGGCTCTGTGCCCTTGCTATGTCTGAACACCAGTGAATAGAAGACAATGGCCTCGAACCCCCCCCCCCCCGTCTCTCTTTCTCTCTGTCCGCATACTCTATCTTTCTATTGGTTTCTCTCTCTCTCTGCCTAAAAAGATGTCTCTTTTTAAGGACATACAGTATATCACGAAAGTGAATACACCCCTCACAGTTTTGCAGATTTTTGAGTATATCTTTTCATTGGAAAGCATTACAGAAATGTAACTTTGACACAATGATTAGTGACCTTTTAACAACATATTTAACCGCTTAAATTTCTTGCTTACTCAGAAAAAAACAAAATACAGCCATTAATGTTTGAACATGTACTCACAAAAGTGAGTACACCCCAGATTAAAATCCGATAGAGAAGGGGCTGTGTTGGCTCGAATCGTCTCGAAATGAAACAAAATGAAAAGGGATGACAAGGGAGGTCATCAATGTGCGTTTCAACCTTTCTTTGCATTGAACTTTTACATTTTGAGTCTGCATCTGGCTTAAATAGATTGGTGTGAGATTTGAATGCAATCCTATGGAGAATATCATGATCTGCTTCAGTAGTCACAGTGCATGTTGACATGCATGTTTCTTTTAGGTGTATTTCAGATTTCCAATGTTGACAGCATTCATGCATCCCCAAACCATGTCAGTCCCACTACCATGCTTGGCTATTGAGAGGATACACCTTTTTTGTAACACTCACTTGTTTACCACCACACATGCTTGACACTATCTAAAGCAAATTTGTTTATCTTGGTCTCAAGAGAGATGAACAGACCAAGGATATGGATCACTGGAACCATGTCGTGTGATCTGAAGAGACCAAGATAAACAAATATACTTTAGATGGTGTCAAGCATGTGTGGTGGTAAACAAGTGAGTTTAAAAAAAAAGTGTATCCTCTCAATAGCCAAGCATGGTAGTGGGACTGAAATGGTTTGGGGATGAATGGATGCTGTCAACATTGGTAATCTGAAATACACCTAAAAGAAACATGCATGTCAACATGCACTGTGACTACTGAAGCAGATCCTGATATTCTCCATAGGATTGCATTCAAATCTCACACCAATCTATTTAAGCCCGATGCAGACTCAAAATGTAAAAGTTCAATGCAAAGAAAGGTTGAAACGCACACTGATGACCTCCCTTGTCATCCCTTTTCATTTCGTTTCATTTCGAGACGATTTGAGCCAACACAGCCCCTTCTCTACTGGATTTTAATCTGGGGTGTACTCACTTTTGTGAGTACATGTTCAAACATTAATGGCTGTATTTTGCTTTTTTCTGAGTGAACAAGAAATTTAAGTGGTTAAATATGTTGTTAAAAGGTCACTAATCATTGTGTCAAAGTTACATTTCTGTAATGCTTTCCTATGAAAAGATATACTCAAAACTCTGCAAAACTGTGAGGGGTGTATTCACTTTCGTGATATACTGTACAGAGAGATTCAGAGAGAGAGAGAGAGAGAGAGAGAGAGAGAGAGAGATGATGAAATATGAAGGACAGGAATAAATAAGTGCAGCATGTTGTTGATTAAAAGGGGAAGGGTGCAGTTGTAAATCACATAAAAAAGAAAAACAGAACAGAAAATGTATGTCTTATTCTAGGTAGATGGCAAGCACTGCTTCCACACACCAGTTGGGTCAATGCAGCTCGATCCAAGGAGTGCTTGGGAAAGCTGGGATTTTGAGTAGTTGCATATTTTGAGTAGTTGCATATATTCTGGGATTTTGAGTAGTTGCATATATTCATCTTACTGAAGATGGGCCTGTCAACAACAGGCCTATTCACTGTCACAGCTACATCATAAGTAACAACATTGCTATGACAATGCTTAGTCTTAAGTATGATTAAGACTTGGTAATTAAGAGATCAACTTCTTCTAAAAACGCTTCTTACTCGATTCTTTTGAGAAACGGAGGATCATTCCTAGTTACTGTACATAGGCCTACATGCTACGCTTCCAAGTGGTGTGTCACCTCCACAGGCTGTTTCCCAATGTACATAAACAAAGCAGAGACAGGAGCGAATCAGGAAGAGCCTATACACTTTACGTCACTTTGAAAAAAACAGAGACGGTTTAGGTCGAGACAGGACAGTCGCCGCCATCTTGTTGACACCTTCGGGGTGCTATTTCGCGATTAGTGAGACCAGATCTGAGAGTCAATGGGAAAAATGAATGGGGAAATTGAGTACAGGTCGGGAGGGAACCCAGCGATTGTGAAAACCATATGGTTGAAACCGCTGTGAAAAGTTGAGCAATCTAGACTGCTTGGTTGTGTCATGCGAGTCAAAATAAATCTTTTTAACCCTATCGCGCCAGATGCATCATATATGATGCATCAAATTCAAAGCCCTCTCCACGCTGACACAAAAAAAAATCCATCTCAAAAACATCCTGCGTGTCATTTCCAAACGTCCTGCAGTACACGGAAACCGCCACAAGAGAGCAGCGGTCAACAACAAGTTGATCACAGCTCGGCGAAAAATGCAAAAATGGAGTAGAAGCGGTTTCCCTGACCGACGCTGAGATATCGTCAAATTGCAAAAGGTTTGTGTACAAATTTCCGAAATATAACTCTACATCCTTTAATTTGAACACTTGCTTTGTGCAATTAATCAAGGAAGAGTTTATATTTTTACACCGTGTTGCAGAGAGATCGTGCTAAAACTGATGAAACATATAAGCACCATCCGGCGGTGGCAGGAAGTCAGCCATCAATGCATTTGTTCCATAGGGAAACTTACAAAGCATACCACGACGATCGTTTAACAAAACACACAAGTTGTTTTACTTCAAGACAAAGATATTGCCTTAAGAAACAAGTTTTACTTGCAATTTTGAAAATGTAATGCAAAATGTTGAAATTATGATCTCGTAAAAAATGCATTGAAGTGAATGGAGAAATGGTCCAATTGTAGTAATGGACCCATATATTCAAATTACACATCAAAAATGAATAATGATCTATATTACACTCATAAATAGGTTGTTAAGCATTCGATCAGCTATGTTTTTTACATAGATTTTAAAAAATTACCCAACCAGGTTGTGGGAAATGTAAAATATGGTCCTGCTAAAACAAGGATAGGCTTAAAAAAATGGCAGGATCTCACTAAATATTTAAAGATAATCCTCAAATTAAATTGTCTGACAATTTTTTTAAATTAAAAAAGTTGTAAATGCATTAAAAGTCATTTTTCAATGGTCATGAAATTGGAATTTTAATTCATTAAAAGCCTGATGCATCATATATGATGCATTAAATATCTCAAAATTTTGAATTTTTTTTTACATTTCTTATAAGGGACCAATATTGAAGCAAATTCCAAAAAAATTGAATTTTCTCTCATTGCTTTCATGGTTCAGGTTTCACAGGGTTAAGCCACTTTTCTCACGTTTTTTTTTACACTGCGCAGGCGCAGTAGTTCCACAATGGCACGAGAGTGACAGCTTTTCACAACTGACCATGCGCAACAATTTGCGTGCGCCGATGCAGCTAGATAATTGGATGAATGGCAAAGCAGCTCAGCAGGCAGTTGGTTCTTGTTGCCAGGAAGGCGGGAGATGAGCGGGTAGACACCATAGTTGCCTTACGAATCTTCACCGTTAATTTCTATGGACACCTAACGATTCTGACATATCTCCCCTTCCTAAAAAAAGCTCTGAAAAAAAGGCGTTGCCCACTTGGGTTCATCACCATCCATAAATGTACTGCTATTTTATAAAAACATGAGTGATTTTTTTCAAGTTTTCAAAACAAGCGGCGGCTTGTGGCACGAAACCTCGATTAGCTAGCTATCAGCTGGTTGCTACTGTCGGATATACACAGGGGGAGGGAACAATCAGACACGCCTCAATTTTGCATCATGGATATCCATGAGAAAGAGCTGCTGTGTTCATAATGATGAATACAGCAGTATTAATAAAATGACAATGAAAGTAGATCTTTAACATTTTGGCAACAATACGGTTATAACAGGCTCTGCTCTAAGGGGATAAGCAAAATTGTGTTTAACCAAAACATAGGCCTATTTGTGTGACGTGTGTTGGGTTTAATATGGCTGTGTATAACTGCAAACTCCCAAATATGCAATTCATTTTATATGCAATTGTGTATTAATATGCAGATAACTTTGTCTATGGTTTCAACTCAAATGTGTTATAATTGGAAGACTCTCTGTCCATAACTCTGTAGGCCTACAACATAGCATCGTTTAGATATCTCAAAGCCCCTCTTACAAGGTGGCATAGCACTTGCTGCTCCTGAGGTGAATTGGACAAGGTGTGTGTGTGTGTGTGTTTGTGTGTGTGTGAGTGTGCGTGCGTGTGTGCGTGCATGCGTGCGTGCGTGTGGGTGGGTGGGTGCGTGAATCTGTGAAAGAGGCTGATGACTGATGAACAGTGACATTCAGGGACATCTTTGATCCTACTCAGACAAAGAAAACAACAGGTCTCAACGCGACACACCACCCCAGAGCTCGTATTGACCTGCCAGTCTATTTTATCTCTGCAGATTTCCCATTCGAGCAATACTCCTCGTGGCTTCTTCAAGGCAGAAAGTCTCTCCATATCGTGAAGTATTTGTAATCTTTCTCGCGAACGGCTCGCCATTTTTTGAAGTGCGTGCCCTGAAATTAACCTGCTGGCTATCGTGAGGTGATCTTTTGATCACAGCACTGCCATGAAAAGATGGTGGGGAAGAGTCTGTGCGGGTTCAATTTATAGTTCGTATCATCAAAATTGCCAGTTATTTCTCCCCTGCCTTATCACAAATAACTTACCCCACTTGTACTTTTCGTTTCCTTATCCAACTACTTTAACTGCCATTTGGCTCCCGAGTCGTTTTTTTTTTTTTTACTCTTCGGCTGTTACAAGAAAGACAGAAAAAAGCGTGGAATTGGTAATGCTCCACAGTCGTGGTTTCCTTTTCTTTTAAGACAATTTAAAATTCAGTCAGGTCATGCAAGAGCAGAGCAGAGCACCAGCAGGCTGCAGGGGGCTGGACGGACGCCCATGTGCCTCAGGGCCAAACAAACATTTGTTTTTATTTATCCCATAAGTCCCCCCTCCCTCCTTAGTAGCATGGGGAATTAGCCAAACATTGACGCCAAGCCCCCGCCCCTCCATGCCGACGAACGGGGATCACCTGTTAGGCCTTCTGTAAAAACACACACACACACACACACACACACACACACACACACACACACACACACACACACACACACACACACACACACACACACACACACACACACACACACACACACTAACAAGCATTGCATTGTGATTTCTTTTCCAATGTGCGAGAGAGAGAGAGAGAGAGAGAGAGAGAGAGAGAGAGAGAGAGAGAGAGAGAGAGAGAGAGAGAGAGAGAGAGAGAGCATTTGTGTGTGTGTGTGTGTGTGTGTGTGTGTGTGTGTGTGTGTGTGTGTGTGTGTGTGTGTGTGTGTGTGTGTGTGTGTGTGTGTGTGTGTGTGTGTGTGTGTCTTTATCTGTGTTGTTTAAGCCTGTTGTGCTTGTCTGTAGTGTTTTTATGATGTGGGGGTGTGTTTACAAGGGTGGGCGGCTGGACAAGTATCACAATGCTGTGCCTGTTTCACATCCATCTTTGATGTTCATTGATGAGAGAATGGAGGCAGAGAAGAGAAGGCCCGGCCTGGACCAGGCATTGTTTCCCCTGCACTAAAGTGCTCTCCCCTATTCAAGGCCAGAAAAAACCCACGGTTGTATTTGGGCGCCGGATGGGTGGAGTTCATTTTAAAGGGCCTAATGATGCATCTAATGCCCCTTTCTAATGCCCCTTTCCCCAAATAAACAGCCCCGAGGCTGAAGCCAAGGGCGGCTGCTGCGGTGGCTGAGGGCTTCTGATGCTGCTTCCAACAACTTCTGTCTGTCTCTGGCACTCGAGGAAGACTGATGCCTCACAACAAGGCTTCAAATGTCCCTCCCACTCTGTCCGACTATACTCACACACAGACAGACACACACATACACATACAGACATACAGAAACAGACTGACACACACACACACATACACACACACACACACACACACACACACACACACACACACACACACACACACACACACACACACACACACACACACACACACACACACACACACACACACACACACAAAATGAATTGAAAACACTCATCAGCATGGATATATCGTTTACAGCAAGCGCCTCATTCAGCTCCTTGGGCAAGAACGAGGATCCAGCAAAACAAGGACATCGCCTGTCAGCCCCCCCCATCCCCCCAACAGCCAATTCACCACACCCTACGCACCAACCAACCTCCCTGTTCCCTTCTCTCGGCAGCGACAGCACGATTTCCAGTCTCTCTTTTGTGTCAGTAAAAAGCTGGATTGCTTCATAAAGTGGGTTCTTATGCCATTGTTCAACTAATCATATCCTCTCCAGTAATTTCACAGGATGTGACAAGATGAGATAGTGACGATTAATCTGTTATCACATCATCTCGAATTAAAGAAAAGAGCGGAGGGGAGGAGGAGGATAGAGACAGAGAGAGAGAGAGAGAGAGAGAGAGAGACAGAGAGAGAGAGAGAGAGAGAGAGAGAAAACGTGTCAGGAACAACCTGGAATCAATTTGTAGCGGGTTTTATTTAGAACACTGGCTTGAAAAGAAAACATTAATTTGTTACGTTATCTATCTCAAATCCCATTAAAATTAGGTTAATGTAGTAGCAGCAATTTCAAAACCTGTTCCTATCAGTGGATCAATGTTTTTTTGTCTCACACACAGATTCTCTACCTATCTCATCTCTCTCCCAGGTAAAGGCTCATTTTTAGGGTTGATGTGCACGTCTCACACCTCTGGTGTTAAACCAGAAAAGAAACTTGAGGTTTTTTTCACACGCGCGCACACACACACACACACACACACACACACACACACACACACACACACACACACACACACACAGAGAGCGCCTCATATCATTTCATGGGTGCAGGTTTTTTGACTGTAATAATAATACGGCGCTTGGCACGCGGTGGCAATATAATTATCCTCACATAAAGTACCTGGGAGTAGATTACCAGATAGACTGATTCATTTCACCGACTACCGAGCGAAGAGTCTTGCCTCTATTATTAAGACATCAGTCTCGCATGCTATTCCCACCTCATCTCATCCTCCACACGAGTCCACACATGCTTGTCTGTCTCTGTCATGTCTGTCCATCTGTCTATATGTCTGGTGGAGTCGGTAAAATGGCATGTTTTGTCAATGTTAACTGCTAGGGTGATTTATAAACAAGATGCCTGCCTGACGTCTACAGACACTATATTGTTGCGATGTTTTTTTTAAGAAGCAAGACAATTTTCCCTATTCAGCATGGTCGGAGCGGAGGATGGTAAAAAGGAGTTAGAAGCGGGGCAGGGAATATGAATGTTGCCTTTTTTCCCCCTCCACATTGTTCTCAGACATCAAGGACTCTCGCCATTGTTACGGGGGCGAGGCTGTTTGAGAAGAGATGTGTGCAGCCGTGGCTCTGCTTCAGCGACTGTTTCTATTTATGACAAAGGGCCTCCAAAGAAGTGCTCTCTCTTCTCCAACAGAGTATTTCTTTTCTCTCCACACAAAGCTGTCCATCCCCGTTTTTCTGGAGGTGGTGTATTAGACGATGGCTGTTCATTGGCCCACAGGGATTCATTCTCTCTCTCTCTCTCTCTCTCTCTCTCTCTGCAGCTCTGCTTTTTGGATTGCCTTGATCCCTCACATGCCACAAGCAATCACACATTTTCCATTTTTCATACAAATAACCAGGGACTTTTACCGACAGTGTTGGACATTCTGCCGAAATATTGGGGGATGTTTTTGGCTGCTGCTCAATTGTCCCAGTCCCTGTCTGACATAATTCCCTTTCAGAATGTGTTGTTTTTTTTGCACCACAGTCCTTTCAGATGGAAATGGGGGGCTATTTCATGCTGATTGTACATAAACATTTTTGTCCCTCGTCATCATAACAATCTGATAAATGAAAATGATACAGTTTTGCGCTATATCCGTCCACAGCTAGCATGGCAATGAATGCCTGGCTGCTAAAACGCAGGATGAAATACAAACCAGTGCTCTCCCTGTGCAGAAATTTGGATGGGACTTTCTCTATACGCATATTGAGCAAAACAATACATTCATGAATTCTGAACTAAAAGCCGACCCTGTATTGAAGAAGCCTGCCATGAAAACTGCTTTGGAGCAGTAAAGAGAAAAAGGACAGTTTTCTTTCTAGAAACATTCATATAGTGTGAACTGAACATGAATGTCACAGGAAAATATTGCATTCCTCTTCCTTTGTGTTCAATAGGACTCCATGTATCATACCAGCTGTATGGTGTGAATGCTACTGTGATGATGAGAACATGTCTGCCGCCTGCACCAATCAGCCTCTTGAGACGTACTTCCATCTCCTCAGGAGCAGGTATAGAAAGGCTGTCAGAGAGAGAGAGAGAGAGAGAGAGAGAGAGAGAGAGAGAGAGAGAGGTGGTTAGACAAAGAAGGAGTGAGCGAGAGACATGGAGAGTAAGAGAGAGAGATAGTTAGACAAAGCAAGAAAGAGTGAGACATAGACATGGAGAGAGAGAGAGAGAGAGAGAGAGAGAGAGAGAGAGAGATGGAGAAAAATGAATGCAGTAGCAGCAGGAAAGAGGGGAAGAGCTCTTTTGTTCAGTCACCTCTGTAACGGGTAGTGTTTGACTTCCCTGTGATAGAAGTGGGTAATTCAGAGGCACTGTGTGAGCTTGTTAGATCACTGAGTCCAGAGAAGGCACCATTCTTTGCAGACCCTTGACAGCAAATATGTAGTAATGATATTGTCTCCAGCTGGGTAATAGCACACAATTCAGCCTGCCTCACTCTGTGCACACTTGCCTGCAGTGTGTGTCGTGTGTGTGTGTGTGTGTGTGTGTGTGTGTGTGTGTGTGTGTGTGTGTGTGTGTGTGTGTGTGTGTGTGTGTGTGTGTGTGTGTGTGTGTGTGTGTGTGTGTGTGTGTGTGTGTGTGTGTGTGTGTGTGTGTGTGTGTCTGTGTGTGTGTGTGGATGCGTGTGTGCGTGCGTGCGTGCGTGCGTACAGTGTGTGCTTTGCAAGGGTGGAGGTAGATGCAGTATTGGATGTAGGGGTGGGTAGTGGGGGGGGGGGGTCAAAAAGAATTATGCTAGAGCACTAGAGAAAAATGACAGCAGAAATGTCTTCGACTCCTTCAAGTGGGAGCTGAGAGAAAGCCTCCTTCCCACGGAAGAAGACCGTCGATTGCTTCACTTACTAGCTGGATTCACACACATACACATCCACGCATAAAAACACACTAACACACACGCGCGCGCGCACGTGCACACACACACACACACACACACACACACACACACGCACACACGCACACGCAAACCCACACACATACACACACACACAAAGTCAGAGAGAATAATGGATGGAGACAGACGCGCGTCGACAGACAGACGCACGTCGTGACATTTTTTTTTAACAATGTCAATGATGGCTACCATCAACCTCCTCACACACACACACGCACGCACGCACACACACACACGCACACACACACACACACACACACACACGCACGCACGCACACACACACACGCACACACACACACACACACACACACACACGTGCGCATACACCCTGCCCCATCAAGGCTGATGATGAGGAAATGTGTAACAACACCACCACCATCTTCAACCTTACCCTAGCACTGTCACTCAAACAGTCATCAGCCTCAACATCACGCATTAACACACCACAGCAGCTGCTACCACCAGCGCCCCACCATGGCCCTCGCTGCAGGATAGGAAGGCAAACTCTGGTTGGCTGCTTTTTGCCTCAGGCCTTGTTGTTATTCCCGCACGCGTGCAAGCACGCACACACGCGCGCACACGCACACACACACACATGCGCATGCGCGCACACGCACACACACACATACGCATGCACGCACACGCACGCATGCACGCACACACACACACACACACATACACACCATGACTAACCAGCCACCCACCCTCCTACCAGTCCATCAACCAAGCAAGCAAGCAAGCCACCAACCAAACAACAGCCCCCCCTTCCCCTTTCCCTTCCACGCCAAGTTAGCTAGTGTGAAATTGTGGCATTTTGATCCTTAATGTGTGTGAAGTAGACATGGCCTTGACACAATGCCCCAGGCCGCAGGGGGTGTCCTCTGGCACAGTCTATTAGCTTCCCGCTGGGGTGTGTGGGCCGGTGTGGTGGGTAGGAGCCGGGGGCTTGGGGGGTTGGGGATGTGGGGGTTGGTGGTAGGCATGCTGCTGTCTGGGACTTTATTTCCCCGGGATAAGTAAGTTGGGATAATGGCCTTTCACAGCCAGCCTCCGGCCATGCGCTCGCTGCTCCCCACAAACACTGGCTGTCAATCACACACCAGGGGCAGCCAAAAAAGAGAGCAAGTGAGAGATGGAGGAAGGGAGGGAGGGAAGGATAGTGGAGTGAGGGATGGTGGATGTGGTGACAGAGAGAGGAAGGAAAGGGAGGGAATGGGGAGAGCAGAGAGATTGTGTGTGAGAGAGCGGGAGAGCGAGATGAAGAGAAGGGGAACGAGAGGAAGCCAGAGATGGGGAGAAGGGTAATAGAAAGAGGGAGGAAGTGAGTGTGTGTGTGAGAGAGAGAGAATGAAAAGAAAGCTACAGAGTGATGATATTTGCCACCACCACATGGCTCTCACACAGTAGTGGCATGAGAAGCAGATCGCTATGGCGATGACTGCTGAGTGAAAGAACACAGGGGCGAGGTGAAGATGACTTCCATTTGAAGATGGTTTCCTTGTGTTGCGTTTTGCGACGTCTTTCTAAGAGGTAATGAATGTTGGCCCTGCCGTGGCCATCGGTGGGGCACTCGTCTGCCATGCGGATGACCCAGGTTCGATTCTCTTCTCTCTCCCCACTCGCTTCCTGTCACCACCTTCACTGTCCTATCATAAATAAAGTCAAAAAGACCCAAAATATAAATAATAAAAAAGAGCTAGTGAATGTTAATGTGGAAATCCTATGGTATCTTGGCCCACCCATTCTTCCCGTGACACTATACAAAACTTCAACCCCATGTTTGTTTGGCTGAGATGGCTATTTCTTTACATTTCAAAATTTGCCCAAAATGGCAGCTGGTAAAAATCAAGCATTTGCAACGGTTCGAAGGGGTTCATTCAAGGTGAAGACTCACTACCTCTTGTCAATGGCACTGCAGCCGGGTAGTAAAGAGTGGTCTGCTCGATTAGCTTCAACCAGCAGCATACAAAGGGATTTGATAACACGCAGGTTAAACCCACCCTCTCAGAAGTCTGAAGTCACCACAGTTTGGCCAGATTACAATGTTGTAAGAACATCATAATATAGCTCAGACAAAATAGAAATGTGATGCTGATTTGAACCACACCTTGGTCTGACAGGTTATATATACTGTATAGTATTAAAAGGGGCACTTCATTATTCTTCCATTCAGTCAAAGAATTGACAGACAGAACCATATCAATTCAAAGCTCTTAATATACCGTATGACCCCCATTCTTCAATAACTGAAGTAAGAACATCTCTGCTGTATCTATTGCATTCACAATAAGTTTAGTTACATGCTGATTGGAGCCTCTTACTGCAGATGGGCCTATTCACTCTTTGCTGAAAGTCAAGGCAAGTCAGCTTTTATTGTCAGTTTCTTCATATGCATAGGTCATACAAGGAAATTTACAGACTGACATCAAAGTGCAAGACAGGACAAGTAACAGTGATGGACCAATAATTGGACCAATAAAGTGAAGTAATAAATAATAAAGTGAAGTAATATATAATAACTGAGCATTTAACATTGATGAGTGACAGTGGTGGACCAGTGATAACCAGTAACAATAAGTGATAGAGTATAAATAACAATAGGCCTATAACATTTTATATTGAACCTTTAACATATAGGGGAAGGGAATAGGAGACAAAATAATAACAATAATAAAACAATAGTAAAAAACAAAACAAACAAAAAACCAGAATAAGTCAGGGCTATGCAGTACTACGTATAAACAGTGCAGTCCAGCATAGTCCATTGTAGTCCAGTGATCAAGTGGTCAAGTAGCAGCATTTTAGCAGCAAGTTGAAGGTGCAGAGACTCAGCTACATCTTAACAATATTACTATGACAATGCGGGCAGTCTTAGGTAACTGATTAAGACTTGGTCATTACCATTTTTGTGACAATAAGGTTATAACAGAGGGACTGTGTTAAGGGTTTAAAAGGAATGGTCGCAGTATTCATTTTGCACACAAGTTATGTACAGTAAATTCTTAATGCCTGAGGTGTAAAACTCAAATTGACTGAGGGCCAAACTCAAAAGTCTTTCCCATCATATATGGTAATTCAAATGTGCCTGCACGTATTGTGTAGCATATGAGTGTGAGCTGTTTCATTGGCCCACTCAAATTCCTGTGACACACCAAATGTCATGTTCAAGTATTGTTACACTATACAATATATGTGGCCCAAGTGTAATGCACATTTGAAATGATCTCCCCAAATAAAATGACTTCACAGGCCAGATTTGATCCCCGGGCCTTGGCATCCCTGTTTTATACATTCCGAATGTGGCCATGTTCCGGGAATATTTCACTTGCATATAAATGGAACATTACGAAATGTGTTGTATTCCGTATACTGACAATATTCCATTTGAAACTCGATGCATGTATCTGTGCTCAATGTTAAGTGTGGACTTATCAGTGACAACAGTTGACTTTGTATGCTCTTGGTGTGGTCTTGCAGGGTTTTCAGAAGCAGCACTTGTATGCAAAGACTGGGTCTGCAAGGGCACACAGAGGAAGGGGATTGTTCAGCAGAGAGGCGTTTGGAGGACTTTCCTCAGGCGGAGATAAACTATCTGATCCCAACACACATATAGGTAGGTGCATGGACATAGACATATAGCGCACACGCACGTACGCACACACACACAAACACACACACACACACACACACACACACACACACACACACACACACACACACACACACACACACACACACACACACACACACACACACACACACACACACACACACACACACACACACACAGAGTCCTCAGCTCATGGCCGTGACCTCTGTCTGCTGTGTTGAGCTGGGAGGTTGTTGGGGGAGATACAGCCAAGGGGATATGGCATGAGAACGCAGCCATCTCATCTCTCTCATGCATCTCTCTCTCTCTTCTCTCTCTCTCTCTCTCCCTCTCATGCATCTCTCTCTCTCTCTCTCTCTCTCTCTCTCTCTCTCTCTCTCTCTCTCTCTCTCTCTCTCTCTCTCTCTCTCTCTCTCTCTCTCTCTCTCTCTCTCTCCTCATTCTTTATCCATCCCGCTTGAGATGAGCATTGTGCCAGAAGCAAGATAAATTAAAATGCTACTATATAAAATGTAGCCTTGATACTTGGACAGGATAGAAGAAGAAAATGGGAGAAGTTGTGTAAAGGATTACACACAAACACACACACACACACACACACACACACACACACACACACACACACACACACACACACACATTTTTTTAGATGAAAAACAGCGTATTGAAATAAGTTAAATCTCAGCTGCTTACATTTGCATGACATACCGTACACAGGTGACCTTAAGTGATTGAATTTGGCCTTACCAAAGAACGCTATTGATGAAAGGAATGACTGTGTGAATGACTGTGTGTGTGAAGGCAAGAAAGGCATGCAATTCAGTTTCTTTCCCCATTGCAATGCTTTGAAATAATTAAGAAAAAATAACCTTTTCCTACTCTGAACTTCAAAGCCTTGTACACCCTCTGTGGTCTGTGAAACGCAGGAATAAGACGTTAGCAGACTCACTCATTGGCGCATTCAACTTCAATTTTTCCATCTTGATGAAAAGATGTGTAAGAAGTGGAAAGCTATTTCTATGGAGCATGTCCAATCAATCGTATTAATTCTGTTTAAATGTTCGGAACACTTGAATAAAGTGGGTAAATGTGGGTTAAGCTCTCAAAATAACGTTTTAGTGTCAAAGTCATGCGCTCACACACACGCACATGCATGCGCGCATGCACACGCGTACACACTGTTAATAGACAACATACATACGGGTATATAAGATTTACTGTACTGTATATGTCAAATAAGCATCACCAGTGTTCAGATTGATTCACACCTGGCTTGCCATAGCTTTTATCTTAGCTTTTATCACCAGCTTTTATACCCTTTTCTGACCTTCACATTTTTTGTTATTCACAAAATTGACCCAGTTAATGGGTGCATCAGGAATCTACCATAACATACAGTGGATAAATCTCAATAGTTCATCTGAGTAGTTCAGCCAGCACAGGTCTTTAAGGGAAACAGGGCCTAGAGAGTTACAGTTGCTTGTTGCAGGTCACTGCTTCTTGAAGATTTGGCAAAAACCCGTCCCACTCACAAAGGTGCTAATTTTGTTGAAAATCAAATACATTTTCATGAACAGAAAAAAAATCCAGGTAACGAACAGGGGGTCTGTTAAACATATATACATCTGCTAGAAAGTTTAATCATAATTTGTTATATATTCCATTACTGTTTATTTTCCCACAACCTATACAATCTACTGTCCTAAGTACAGGCATAATCATTTGAATTGATTAAAAATGATGGAATTGAATAATATTGCTTTACATGGAAGGACATATTGAAATAGTTTTACAGAACCGCAAACAGTGAGTTTATAAAACATATGTATTATTTTTTGATTGCTCAAAATGTGTACCACATATTCATCACCACCGTCAGATACTTTTTAAAAGACAATAAACCCAGACATGTACAAGGTCATCTGCATTACTGAGGGCCTTTTATTAAACCTCTACTGCATGCTTCACCATCACTTAAGCTCCTGTAGTAAGTTTACTATTTTGTCTTAAATTTAATTGGCTTGGACACTGCTACTATGACAAACATTACATGTCAACACTGTCACTTTTGTATTACATGTAAAAAACAGAGGGATAACAAAATGGCTACTGTTAACGAACTGTTCATACTATGAAAAAGAGTCGTTTTTTGGTCAACTCCGTCAGATGTCACCACCGCCAGGTTTTGTGTCAGATGGTGGTGGTGACAAAAGCCTGCATATGCTCCTCACTTGAGGCTAGAGTTTATTTTTGGATCACAATAATGTATTATAATGTTTCATTAACCAGCACAATTCAGTCCATTGACATGAATATTAAGATTCAGCCACACGTTGAGTAAGCTACCCACTGTCACCACTGTTGGTGTAAACAAAGTCACCAACAACAGAGGGAGTTTCACGTGTTTGACATGTTTTAAATTAATAGCTTACAACTATCTGTTTAAGCCACATTCTCAAGAATCAGGGAGGTATTTCAAATCTTTTGCTACTCCAAAGCAGTAGTAGCATGTTGGTACAATTGTAGTTAGAAGAAGATTTTATAAGCCTCAATTCAGTGTATCACATTGAACGCCGGCACATACAGTGCATTGACACATAAACTTTAACACAAATTAGTATATGATCCTAAACCTAAAACCCCATTAGAAATCCTTTTTGGAGATCTTTTGATATATATTTTTAGGAAAACAACTTTCTGTCTGTCTGTCTGTCTCTCTCTCTGTTTGTCTGACTATCGACAAACTCAAAGTTCTGAATACATTTTCTTGTTTTTTACTTTGAATGAAAAAAAATGAAATCAAAATGATTTAGATAAATAAAAATAAATAAAAATGAATACAAACTTTAAAATGGCAAGGTGAACTGTTTGGGTCTCTGATCTCTGAGTGGTGGTGTGGCTTCAACTGTATTTGCATAGTCCTGGAATTTTTGTTTCTCTGGTGGAGAAGCGTTCACAGTGGCACTACACTATCCCTAACACCTATCATTGCACAGATCCTTCAGTGTGACAGTGAGATAACCTCATAACATGCATCCCTTCAATGAGGCAGTGCTCACCTCCGATCTCACACACTTTACATCCAACTGCAGTGTTGCCACCAGTCCTGATTTTACATGACTATCCCAGTCAGATTTTGTTGGTCTGTCACAATATATTGTCACTGGACACTGCATGAAGAGCACGATTATTTAATACAGGAAAAAGGGCTGGTTGGGTTATCGAAATGTCCATATCTTTTGTCAAAAGGAGGTGGCAACCATTTGTAGACATCGCCTACCTACATCCCTGCAGTGAAAGAGCGTTAACCTCAGCTCGGACGCAGGCAAATCCTTTACATCCAAATCCAACGCCAGTGCAAGCCCTGGCCTGGTCTCTGCTGGTATACATTTCACAGCCTCCCCCTTTGGTCAGCCAGGGGAGAGCTGGTCAGTAATCCCAGCTAACCTCCATGGTTGTTTTGTCATGTGCTACTGATGTAACACTAATGCACCACATGACTGGGCAGCCACAGTAGACACGCACGCACGCACGCACGCACGCACGCATGCAGGCAGGCAGGCAGGCAGGCAGGCAGGCAGGCAGGCAGGCAGGCAGGCAGGCAGGCAGGCAGGCAGGCACGCACACACATACAAACACACGCACGCACGAACGCACACACACACACACACACAGAGCAGCCGCAACAGTGGCAGGAGCAGGAGCAGGAGCAGGAGCAGGAGCAGGAGCATGGGGCATGAGCTGCAGGTGGGGGGAGAAAAGCAATTTCATGGTTCAGGCCGCCCTTAATGTGCTGCTGTGATCTTTGAAGAGGCCCCCGTCCTTTTTGTTTAAGTTTCACAGAGTAGAGGGGGGGTTGGGGTGCGCTCAGTCCAATTAATCACAGGGCTTAAGTGAAAAGGGTTTGTTGGAGGAGATGGATGGATGGATGGATGGGGATG
>NC_085875.1:43404769-43414769 GCF_034702125.1 Engraulis encrasicolus | reverse complement strand
GTGTGTGTGTGTGTGTGTGTGTGTGTGTGTGTGTGTGTAGGTGGGTGGGGGGGGGCTGCGTGGGTGCGTCGGGCGGGTTAAAATCACTTGTCACGGTCGAGATCAGCGTGATGAGATTGCAATTGGTCAACGCATGAGGAGCAACAATCAACAGCGCTTAGAGGCAGCACTCCATCAAGCCTGGCATATTGGAGTGAGGATTTTGTGTGGTGCGTTTGTGCATGCATGTTTTTTTGCATGTACGTGTGAGTGTGTGTGTGTGTGTGTGTGTGTGTGTGTGTGTGTGTGTGTGTGTGTGTGTGTGTGTGTGTGTGTGTGTGTGTGTGTGTGTGTGTGTGTGTGTGTGTGTGTGTGCGTGTGCCATAGGCCTCAAAGGGCACTCTGGGGTTCTGTGTGCATGTGTGTGTACACATAAACACTGTGCCTGTGTATGGGAGCATGTGTGGTAGCGTGTGCGTGAGTGCGTGCCTGCGTGCGTGCGTGTGTGCGTGTGTGCGTGTGTGTGTGCATGTTTCCACTGTATGTGTGTCCATCCACATGCATGAGTCTCTCTGTGCATTTATCAGCCTTGTGTATAAATGAGTGACACAGAATCAGACTGCGATAGAGAGAGGGAAATCAAAAGACAAAGCATTCAGGCAAACCGTGAAAAAAAGAGAAAAAAAATCTAATCCCTATCAAAATGTTGCATAGAGTCGTCGTGACAACAACAATGGGAAAAGTCATTCAACAGAATGACATTTTCCCAGCATCCTCAGAGATGAACAGAAGCGTCCCCTCTGTTCTGCCGGGGATAACATCCAGGGTACGTAAAATCAAGATTTCTGCTTCAATCATGGCAGCCGCCTTGTCGGCCGCATCTCCACTGTTTCACCGCATTTGAGGAGCGAGATCCTTATCGAGGGGATTAGCATGCTAACACGACTCTCAGTCTCCCACGTGCATGACCACCTGCCAGACAAGACGTCTTAAAGGTCTTCTTTCAGCGGGGGGAGAGAAAGGGACCATCGGCACGTGGTGTGTTGTTAACGTGGACAGAACAATTAGGCTTAAATGTGCAGAAAAAGTAGACATAGGAAAAAGTAAGACAAGTAGGTGAAACAAAGTTAGAGAAGACAAGCGTGGCACACATTTCAATTTGAATGAAGGATGTATTTAAATGCCTTAATTCTTTATTCTTAATTTTCAGTTACTGGCCCCTCAAAAGTAAGGAGACGTTACCAGGAGAAGGTTGGTAGGACCTTAACATAGTGCTAATAGATAGATGCATTTGGAATGGGTAGTGTGCAGGAGTTGCCTTAAACTTTTGAATGATAACTTTGCCTTGGTTTTATCCACTGCACCTGTCCGAATCACAAAGGTTTGCAAAAGTGCTCAATCTTGAAAAGCTAATGGCTCTCTAAAAAGCAGGAAATCATTGAAAATGATTGAGCAAGTTTGTGAGGACCATTCAGGGTGCTCGAGAAAGTTCTGGAAGAGGGAGAGTGAGTCCGTGCCAAGATCATAGATGTTTTTTGGGGGGAAGCTCTTCTTCATCCTGACGCGTGAGCTAGATACACTCCTTCACACATCGCTTGTAGTAGCACTGTTGGTTTTGCATGTGAAATGGACTCCCCCCTTCTCTTCTTCTTCTTCTTCGTCTTCTTCTTCTTCTTCTTCTTCCTTGTCTTCTCTGGTTCTTCCTCTCTGGCTGACTGGGGCTAAGCTGCTGCCCCTGTGAAGTGGGGACACTCGAGACGCTGAAAGTGACAACATCTTAACGTAAGCCGAGTGGACAACGGCAGCCCCAGCCGTGCACACTCCAGCCTCATCTCCATCCCGATGCCCTCCCTGTCTTCTGTCATTCTAAGCCCATTCTCTACCCAATCCTATCCCCACACACACACACACACACACACACACACACACACACACACACACACACACACACACACACACACACACACACACACACACACACGCGCACACACACACACGCACACACACACACACACAAGCCTCATCTCCATCCCTCCATGCCCCCTCTTCTCCTAACCACCACCCCATGCTAGCCCATTCTCTTCCCCAATCCCACACCATGCACACCGCATCTCCATCTCCATCCCCATCCCCTCCACACTTTCTTAACCCCCATCCTAGTCCATTCTCTATACCCAAAACTATCGCCATGCACCCCCCATCCCATTACCATGCCCCTCCCCTCCTCATCCCCTAACCCCAATCCTGGGCCATTCTTTACCCAATTCCTCTGCACTCAACTGACCATTCTACATCCCACCCCCTCCATCCCCATGCCCTCCTGCACTCTCTCCATTCCCATCCTCTCCCCTCCACCCCTAGTCCATTCTCTACCCTCTCTAGCCATGTCCATCCTAGTCTATTCTCTAGTCTAGTCTACCCCATCCCCATCCCCTCCTCTCCTCTCCTCTTCACCCCCATCCCCATCCCCTCCCCTCATTCACCACCCATATCCAATTCTCCAGCCTCATCTCCAATACTCTTCCCAAAACCCCATGCTAGTCCATTCTCTTACCCACATCCCCTCGTCTTCCAATGACCTCCTCCACCATCGGCATTCCCATCCCAATCCAAATCCAAATTCTCTCCTCTTCACTCCCTCCTGCTCATTCCCGCCATTCCTACATTTTCGTCCTCGCCCATTCTCTACCATACATCCCCAGGTCCCCCTTCTCTATCTCCATCCTCTCCCACTCTCTACTCCATCCTCATGCCCCTCTCTTCCCCTAACCCCATCCTGTTCCATTCTACCTACTCTAGTTTAGTCCTCCCCTCCATCCATGATGCCATACCCCCCACCCACTCCCCAGAAGCCAAAAACAGTCTGTCTACCTGGCTACTCATCCTTCTCTCTTACCCCATCCCTCTCTCTCTCTCTCTCTCTCTCTCTCTCTCTCTCTCTCTCTCTCTCTCTCTCTCTCTCTCTCTCTCTCTCTCTCTCTCTCTCTCTCTCTCTCTCCTCATAGTTCCCTCCACAAACCAACGTTTTACTACCCAGAAGTTGGTCGAAAACAGCTTGTCTGCCTGCCTGGCTACTCATACCATATCCCATATCCTCCTCCATCCTATCCATCCTCTCCCTCCCCTCTTGTCTGTCCTCTTCTCCTACTCCTCAACCCAACGGTTAACCCCCCAGAAGTCTGTGGTTGACGTCCCGCCTGTCCTGTGGAGTGGTCCCACTCGAGGTCTCACTTTCGTTGGTGCCCCTCCACGGATACAGGTTCAGGTGGACGGGGATTACAGAGGGGATGGAGGCCTAATCCCGCCTTTTAAAACAGAACCTACAGACATGTATGCACAGATACAAACACACACACACGCACTCTCATACACCTACAAAGGAAGAGCAGCATTTTTTTGTAATTGGGTGGGAAGAGGCTCTTGTCCTCTCTGTGGATGGCCATAATTGTAGCCTCCCACCCCAGCCACCCAATCCCCCGTCCCCTCGGTTCCCAGTCACAGGTGCCACCGAAACAGAACCGCAAGCATGTAATCCCTCCCTAAATCCAGCCTCTTCCGAGGAGTGTTAACCAAGAATGTTACGCCAGGGTCAATGGATTAGATGGAATTCATGGTGGTGGGCTTGGCTTGAGAAGGCGAATTAGAACAGAGGGGGTTTTGGGAGGGGGCGAGAAAAAAAGAAAGGAAAAGAAGAGATAGAGAAGGAGGGAGGGAGGGAAGGGATGGGAGGGATGGATGTAGGGAGAAAGTGGAAAGGGTTTGGGGTGGGAGGGTGGGGGCGTTGCACTGGTGTTATATTAAAATGAGCTTACCAGGTGGTCCCCCAAAAAGTGGACACACTGTGTCAAGTAATCTGAAAAGCTCCTCAGCTCTCAGTTGTGCTTGCTCATTGGCCAGGGAGCTTGCTTTAAAAAGAGAGAGAAAGAGACACAGAGATAGCCAACAGGGAAGGGAACAGGGGGTGGAGTGGAGAGGGGTGGGGTAGAGAGAGAGAGAGAGAGAGAGAGAGAGAGAGAGAGAGAGAGAGAGAGAGAGAGAGAGGAGAGAGAGAGGAGAGAGAGAGAGAGAGAGAGGGAGAGAGAGAGAGAGAGGAGAGAGAGAGAGAGAGAGAGAGAGAGAGAGAGAGAGAGAGAGAGAGAGAGAGAGAGAGAGAGAGAGAGAGAGAGAGAGGAGGGGTTTGGCTACAGAGGTGGCACTGATGTGGCTCCATTGAGGCCTTCAGTGAAATGTCTGACAGGCTTGGTTTACCACAATCACAGCAGTGATTAGGCTCCTTTTGATGACAGGTTTAGTTTTCTGGCCATCGGAGAAGAGGGGAGGCAGAGGGAGAGGGAGAGGGTGGAGGAGAGGAAGGAGGTGGGGAGGCTGAGGGAGAGGTGGAGGGAGGAGGAAGGGGGAAGGGGGAAGGGCGTGGGGGGTGGTTGGGGAATTGGCCTCTGCTGCAGCCGTGGAAGGAGGTAGTTTGAAAAGTGCAACTGGTAATGGTGTGTGTGTGTGTGTGTGCGTGCGTGTGTGCGTGCGTGTGTGCGTTCGTGCGTGAGTGAGTGAGATAGTGTGTGTCTGTCTGTCTATACATGGGTGTCCATGTGCTTCTGCATTCGTGTCTATGGATGTGTGTCTCTCTGCACGTCTACATCTCTCTGTGTGGAGGAGAAAGGGTGAGATGGAGGGGGATGTGTGGGTGTGTGGGGAGGTCAGTGGGACTGTGATGATGGGTGGTTTGTTTGGGGATAGAGAGAGAGAGGGGCGGTTTGTTGGTGGTTTCAGGACGGCATATTAATGTCCCGCACTGGGAGAGAGGCGGGGGGGGGGACTGAGGACTAGAGGGAGGGGACAGAGCAAGGGGACCTCCTACGTAATTTCCCAGCAGGTCGGCGGGGTCAGGTTTGTATTTAGTTAGCGGTAATGATCTCGTTAGGGATCTGAATGGACCACCGTCCAAGCCCATTCAGGCTGCCGAGCGTGCCTGGGTACACCCCCCCCCCCCCACCTCCCAACACCTCCCCCCAACACCCCCAACCCCACCCCCCGCCCTCACCCCCATGCCGTTGTGTGGGCTTACGCAACCCGTGAACTGTGATTAATGGACTTCCAGGGCTTAATAACTTGCAAAACAGTATTAAACAAGGAAAGTCCCGGGACAATCGACCAGGGGGACCCTGGGACTCGTAAGATGGGTGGGTGGATGGGAGGTGGAGCTGGAGTCTGGTTGGGCTGGGTTTGGTTGGGTGGAGTTGGGTTGGGTGGGGCTGTGTGTGTGTGTATGTGTGTGTGTGTGTGTGTGTGTGTGTGTGTGTGTGTGCGTGCGTGCGTGCGTGCGTGCGTGCCTGCGCGCGTGCGTGCGAGCGTGCACATGTGCGTTTATGATCATGGGGGATGGGGGGGGTTATTTTGGTGTGGAGGCTGTGTGTGTGTGTGTGTGTGTGTGTGTGTGTGTGTGTGTGTGTGTGTGTGTGTGTGTCTCTGTGTGTGTGTGTGTGTGTGTGTGTGTGTGTGTTTGTGGGTTGGGGGGTGTTGGGTCGTGGGTTGTAAACAGCAGCGGCAACAATCGCCAATGACTGGAATTAACTGAGATGGGACAGCGCACAATGCTACAGCTGGCAACTGGCGAGGAGCCAAAGGCCGAGGGACTACAGGGTGGGTGTGTGGGTGGGTGTGGGTATAGAGGGTGGAGGCTGGGGGGGCTGTGGGGGCTCCTGGCTGGAGAAAGCTCCATTGCAGCTTCCAGGTGGCCCAGGCCAGGCCCAGCCTTAGCCCTTTCAGATTTGTAAGTGTTAAAAGATAGAGACACAGAGAGGGAGGGATGGGAGGGATGGGAGGGATGGGAGGAGCAGTCAGCCGGGTGGGAGGGAGGGAAGAAGGGAGGGAGGGATGGAGAGAAGGCAAGGAGGGAGAGGGAAGCAACAGTGAGAGGAAGCTATTGAGCAGGGCTGAGAGCGAGAACGAGAGAGAGAGAGAGAGAGAGAGAGAGAGAGAGAGAGAGAGAGAGAGAGAGAGAGAGAGAGAGAGAGAGAGAGAGCAGAGCAAGAAAGGGGAGGGATGAGCAGATAATGGCCGCCACATTCAATGGAACAAGTAATCCTTGACACGCCGAAGCACAAATTTGAGCGCCTTTTGTTTCAGCTGTTTCATTTGAGCTGAGATGCGTAAGGGTGGCGAGAAAGGGGGGATAGTGACCCAGCCGGCCACACAGGCACACACACGCACACACACACACAGTCCAGAACCCCCAGAAACACTCCAGACCACACCACCTCCTACTCCTCCCCCCCACCCCCAGTCTACTCAAAGTCCCTCTTCTTTTGGGCTCAATCTCTTTTTTCCCACCCTTGTGTTCGCTTGTTTAAATACAAATGCGCCCAGCATGGAGGCTTGTGAAGGGACGTTGTTCGGACCGCCCTCGCTCCTTGTAATGTAGCGATTTCTTTTCTCCCCGCCATTGGTGTGCACTTTATGCCCACGCATAATGGAGGCCATCTCAGACTTGTAAATATAACGGCAAAGGTGGCCCACTTGTTTGACAACAAGGGGAAATAGTCACTAATGAACAAAGCCGTAGCTACAGAAGGCCTACTCTACTTCAGAGTTGGAAAGATATTTTTGGGTTTTTTAACTGTGTAGAGAGAGAGAAAAAAATCGTCTTATCTTTGGAGCTCCCTTGCAAGACATGCTGAATAGGAAAGTGGTATCAGTGACAAAGCTTTCTTAATTCGGATGATAAATCACCATTCGGATGAATATTTCTGCCATGGATTCCATGCCTTATCTCCAAACGACTTTGGTGTCTGTGTGCCTGTGCGTGTGTTGGGAGGGGGAAACTGTAAAACAGTAATGCCACCAAATTCCAAAACTTGGAAAAAGTAACTCGGCGAAGCAATGATGCACAAGCACACACTCATGCCACGCACATGCACGCGTGCGCACACGCACACGCACACGTGCACACACACAGACACACACACACACACACACACACACACACACACACACACACACACACACACACACACACACACACACACACACACACACACACACACACACACACACACACACACACACACACACACACACACACACACACACACACACACACACACACAGACACACACACACACACACTCTAACACACCTACAGTGTGCGGATGTGATATGCTCCATTAGCTCTATATGTAAATACGCAGGGAACAATAACACATGACAGGATTTGAATTCTAAGTAGCGTCTTGTCTGTGTGTGTTTCTTAGATAACAACTTAGGAAAAAAGCAAGCAGCACTACCAAACCAGGCAAACCATATAAACAACAAAGTTTTGTTTTGTCTAGTGATGTTGCTGGTCTACATCACCTTTTGATAACACAGTAGGAATATAAACATTCCACCAACAAAAGGGCAAAAGGGCAAAGATAAAAAAGACAATGGCAAAAATCATGTTTCATGTGCGGTTCACATCTCATAGAACCGTAACATCGTAGTGCTCCAGTCTCACCTCTCAGGACATCTCTCCTTTTTGAGTAGCCCACTCTCTCTCTCTCTCTCTCTCTCTCTCTCTCTCTCTCTCTCTCTCTCTCTCTCTCTCTCTCTCTCCCCACTGCCTCTCTCCCCCTCTCTGAGTAGCCTATACCCGGCCACCCTGATTGTGTCGGCCACCAGCATTACATATGGCCGCCTCAGGCTGCCTCTATTGATTTTGCCATTCATTCACACGTTTGTTTAGATGCATTTTTTTCCACCTTGATTGAATGGGCCCTTATTATAGTGGCAGCAGTGACTGTGGCGGCATATAGCTCTCTTTTCTCTCTCTCTCTCTCTCTCTCTCTCTCTCTCTATCTATCTATCTATCTCTCTCTCTCTCTCTCTCTCTCTCTCTCTCTCTCTCTCTCTCTCTCTCTCTCTCGGAGCGAGGAGGAATGGGGTGATGGTGGATGGGCGGCCTTGAAGCGTTTGTCTCAGAGAGGGAAAGCTTATAATCAGGCCATCATTTAGACAGTCGTGCTAAATAGGGAATGACATGAAACACTGAAATTGCCCAGCATGTGTTCAATTATAGACACTGATGAGACATTGCCCAGGCATCTGATTACAAGGACAGCCAGCAAATGCAGCGCCACCCACTTGTTTTTTTTTTATTCTCCCTCCATGTATAATCCAGCTGTATTACAATACACAAAAACAACAACACAATAATTGAAAAACAGAATTTATAGGCCTGCATATATTTTTCTAATATAGGCCTATGTTTGTATGTGGAGGATACGTGAATGTATGGATAGCTTATTGTTCAAAAAACTCTGTTTAGACATTACCCATCTCTACCCATCTCCTTGTTGTCCTCCTGTTGCGTTTCTATAAAAAAACGCAAGTACATACTACTGTACAGGTGAATGACAATAGTCTAATTGGTATGCCAGCTGCTCTGTAAACACACACATGCACGCACACACACGCACTCACACACACACACACACACACACACACACACACACACACACACACACACACACACACACACACAGAGACGAGAGAGAGAGAGAGAGAGAGAGAGAGAGAGAGAGAGAGAGAGAAAGAGCGAAAGAGAGAGAGAAAGAAAGAGCGAAAGAGAGAGAGAAAGAAAGAGTGAGAATGTCACCAAATGTCACATGTGCTTCAGCAGCCTGTTTGGAGGCATTGTCCCTAAACAGCTGCAGCTTTAAGTGCCATTCCGCCACGGCCACCGTCACAATAGCACATCACTCTGGCAACCCTATTAAGAAAACAAGGTGTCCAAATTCTCCACACGAGTCGCCATAGATAGACACCAGCAGATGAGGCCTGGGCAGTCACACGGTAATCCTGAAGGTATATGACCACCTTCTTGTTTGCACACCTGGGTAAAGACGGCAGGGGTTCTCTATCAAAATCTGTGAATAAAGAAATCATAAGTTTGGTTGATAGTCTTTCGTCGTACAATACCATACAATATGAGACAAAATCCTTTTACGGTTCTACTGTAGTATCAACAGGTACCCTCAAAAGAGGAAACTGTTTGTGCTGCATACACAGAATATGCAGATATATAATGTAGAATAAAGGTTTTTACTGCATGCAAAGTGTGCCTTAGAATCCTTGCTTTTCCGACCTTTTAGGGTGTATTTGTCAGAACTGAGATAGTTCTTGCATCTCAGGTGGCTCCTTCCAGACCTCATATACTACCTCCTACAGATTTCTGCAATTTTTTTCGATATTCAGGCAAACTTTGATACGACTGTCTTGTTACTGTTTTCATTATGAGCGGATCTAAGAGGATCTACTGACAATGACTCATGTTTCAACAGGAGTTATGAAGATATCGCACATACATCTCCACGTCTCTTCTGAAAGGGCTTTGAAGCTCAGTATTAGGAGTGCAATCGCAATCAGTGACTGCGTGGCTCTCGGCGTATAGCCTAGAGGTGCACTAGACTTGCTAAAACTGTACAAACACTGTAGCAGCTGTAATTACACATGTGTAATTCCACCGCAGTGTATATATCTCAGCTGGATGCTCCAAGAATCCTCGCCTATTTTTTTATATATCCCCCACTCCCCAAAGAAAAAAAAAGAAAGAAAACGACAGAAAAAAGGCAAGAAAAGAGACCAAAAAAGATTTATGATTTCATCAGAGTGGCTTCATCTCATGCAGAATGATTGCGATCGTCGGACGAACAATCGGCAGATGGAAAAGGATGGATATGTTTGACGCTCTCTCTCCAGAGTTGAGCTGTGACCAAACTTGAAATGAGAGAGAGAGAGAGAGAGTAAGAGAGAGAGAGAGAGAGAGAGAGAGAGAGAGAGAGAGAGAGAGAGCCAAATAGGTCTCCATGCTTAATCTGTTTTTCCTGCTGATCAGAGAGCTGCAGTGTCGTGTTTTTTAGTTTTTTTTCCTTTCTCTTTTTTCTTTTTCTTTTACTGCTTTGTGATTCATTCATTTACTCTGCACATCCATCCATTGCTTCCCTCGCCAAAATATTTACCCAAACCCTCCACACGAGGAGAGCTGGAG
>NC_085875.1:43384769-43402269 GCF_034702125.1 Engraulis encrasicolus | reverse complement strand
TGCAAATATACCATGTGTGTGCATATAGAGAGAGTATCACATTGTGGTGTATTGTTGCAGAAGGTCAAATTCAAGGTCAAACGTGGCGGCTTATTAGACAGACTTATTATTTAGCAGCAAAAGCATTTAAAATAAAATGAAAATGAAACGCCTGGAAATACGTACGTATGTATGGAACACTAAACACAAATTGAGAGGAGCACCATGGCTTGAAATTAAACAATAGCGACGTAATACGACCCTATGCCAAACTCCCTTACTATGCTGCAGTGGCAAATAAAGGGATTTTCCTGCACAAATAAAGAAGGCGCACTTCAGATGGTGATTATTTTTTCCGACTCTCTGTCTCAATAAAGTGCCTACAATTCTCAAGTCCACCAGGCTCTTGACGTTTCTCCAGAGCCGCACACTAACAGACACACACACTCTCTCATAGAGAGAGAGAACTAATGCTGCTTACTTTGTTTAAGGAGGATGAGGGGGGATTTTTTGTCATGCAGAGGGAGAGAGGGATATAATATAGTATATAGATGAATTCTCTCATTCCATCAGCGAATTCCATCTGTGCAGAAGCCACCATCCACCCACCCCCCCCCCCCCTCAGTGTTTGCAGAGTCTAATTCCATTTTCCTTCATTGATTCTGCAGCAACGTGAAATGGATCCCCCCCATTGCGAAAGTGAATAGAAACTACAGATGAGGAAAAGACGAGAAAAAAAATAGAATTCTGCACATAAATATCAATGCATATGTATTTGCATGTATACATATTAAGACGTCTTCATCCTGCTGTGCTGTATACAATATTATTTGTATGACATTATTCCTGACAGATGGACGGCGAAATAAAGCCTAGATTTAAAATGGTGTGAGTTTTTGTTGTTGTTGTTGGCGTTGTGCAGATGTGCAAAAGGTAAAATTCATCGTGGTCCTGGGTTGCGCAGTTCCTGTCTAAGGTGGAAATGACTGCAGCCGCCTGCGACTTGTAAAAGTTTCAGTGGAGGAGTGAGCACACAATTAGCACAGCTTGAGAATAATACTCGGTGTGAATGACTTGCATTCCAGTTTGTTATTCTCCGCTATGGTCCTCCAACTGCAATGATTTTAGCCTCTGTTTTATCAGCGCTAATTGCTATCACCACATGTTTGCGGCAAGGGACCCGCGGCACATCCAGCTCCAGCCTGTGTGTGATGCGATACCACTGCTAGTGATATGAGACTAGCATTTTAATACCGCTCGTTACTCCACGCTCATGCATAATAATGGCCAACTACCTCTCTATCTCTCACTTTAGCTCTCTCTAGCTTTCTCTCACTCTCACTCTTTCCCTTTTGCTTCCTCTCTCTCTCTCTCTCTCTTTCACACGCACACACACACTTCCATATCCCCTGCCTCCATACACACACAATGCACTTTAACATTCATTTTACACAGCACTGTGTACACAAACACGCACACGCACGCACACACGCACACACACACACACACACATACACACATGCACACGGACACGGACACAGACACACACGCTTGCACACACACACGCACACACACACACACACACACACACACACACACACACACACACACACACACACACACACACACACACACACACACACACACACACACACGTCCCACCTCCACCCCTAAATGGCCCCCCATGGGCCTGTCACCCCTCCGCTCCGCTCCCATCCCTGTGGAGTTGCTGCTGGACTCAGGCCCAGCCAGGGGCCCCCTCAGTTCCCCTGCTCGAGTTTTACGACCAGGAGAGAGAGAGAGAGAGAGAGAGAGAGAGAGAGAGAGAGAGAGAGAGAGAGAGAGAGAGAGAGAGAGAACGTTGAAAGCACCATTTATCATCACTTGTGTGGGCAGCGTCACCAAGGCAACCCTCGGGCTGGCAAATGCCACTGCACGGAATACTAATGAGCCACTTGGCAGGACTGCTGGTGATGCCGAGGACACTGCTGCTGCAAACACTACGGCTACTGCTGCAAATGCTACCGCTAGTGCTGCAAAACACTACCGCTACTGCTGCAAATACTACCGCTACTGCTACTGCTGCCGCAAGGGCCCCCGGCGGCTTTTGCCGGGCCCAGGACAAATTATGCTGAGTGGGCCCCCCATCCAACACATACAATGTAATGAGAACCCAATTCTAGGCCCCACCTCTGCGTGGGCCCGGGACAACTGACCTTTTTGAACACCATGCCTCATTGGTTGGTTGATTACGTTCCTTACATTTCTGGAGCCTTTTTGCGACACGTCTGTGTAGGTAAACAGTGGAAAAGGAAATCAATTAAGGCCCTTCCCTGTTCCCCAACAGGGTTTGGCACGAAGGCTAATCTTCAATGCCACATTTTAAAGTTAATTCCACAATCTGCCTTTAATACCAGTCTGGCTGGTGCCAAGGCTAAAATAAAAGGCAAAGAATACACAATAACCAACAGCAATAAAAACAATGGCAAATTTAAATTTTCATGCAAACACAGGCATTGACACAGACACAGGCACAGACACAGACTCACATGCTCGAGTTTTTCTTCATGAAGTCCAACTTACTGGAAAGGCAGGAAACGGGTTATTCCTCTTTTTTCTTACAAATGAAAAGAAATACCTTCTCTAATCCCTGACATTTTTTTCATATTACATTGTAGTGAGTTAAACATTATATAGCCTTAGAGGTCTTTTCTAGACCACACATATCTTCTTTCTGAAATAATATTCTGAACTTAAATGTCTGAAATATTTTGAAATAACCATGGTCTCCATAGCACTTATACTCAGTCAGGCAGCATTGATTAGGGCCCTTTAAAGACACCACTAACGTTTTTATTTTGAACACAATTTCTAGAGATGCACCGAAATGAAAATTTGCGGCCGAAACCGAAACGAATAATAAGGAATCACTTAGCCAAATACCGAAACCGAATTACAGTTCAGTTAAAAGTTCTTAAAAGTTAGGTTTTTCATTCATTTTAAATATTGCTTAAATCTACGGCGTGAGCGCTCCTCATTTGATGACAGTGTTATCCTCTTTATTAGCCTACTGTATATATTTTTGTTGTTGTTTTCCATTATTATTATTATTATTCATTCTCTACGCCCTTATGTCAAATACCAATCTGTTTTTGTTTCATTTGACATATTCTAGGTATCCTTACGTGACTAGGCCTATATCCTACAGGAAACCTTGATTGACACCTTTACCTGTCTTCAGGTTAGGTTGAATGGACAAGTTGCCTTCCGCATACGTGTACCTACCTTGGCTATATCTGGGCGTGTCTTTTTATTTGAAAAGTTTGGCACTGATGATGGTCTGAAGGACCGAAAATGTTTTGCACTTCACTGGGTAGCACCTTCTTTATTTTCCTTATGCATTAAAATCATTTATGCATCGGCATCAGTGGTGTGCGAGTTCCTCCTTGCTGCTTCATTAAATCTACGGCTCACAATAAATGCTTAGACATGTTTTTCAAAGAAAATAAATATTTATTTGTAATCTTCAAATGTTTGAGTAGAACTGAAATTAGTGTCATTATTGCCCATTTTCATTTCATTTTCTATTAGTATTCGACCTCCGATTCGGCCACTCAATTGGCTGTCGGCCGAAAACCGAAAGTGTCTTATTTGCATTTTCGGACGAATATTTTCAGTGGCCGAATTTTCGATGCACCTCAAATTTCTATTCTCAAAGGACCCCTAATACAGTGTGTGGCTGGCCTCTACTCTTATTTTTAAACACGGAAGAGTAACGTCCCGTGATGTCATGTAACATAATATAATGCAAAAGAATTCAACACTAACGAAATACAATACTACAGAAGTTCACATACTGTAACATAGAGAGCAATAAAACACCACAGAACTTCACAAAGAACAAAAAAAAGAAAATAAAAAAACTTATTAGTAATAGCAGCTTTCACATCCATTGAGGATTATGTGGTACTTAAAATCAAGCTGTGGCCTTCAGACCGTTAGATGCGTATGTTGACGCCACTGAAAAATGACCACAACATCCTGTCAAACCTGATGTTACAATCACACGCACACAGGCACGCACACACGCACACTCAAACACACACACAGGTGTAGAGAGAGGGGGGGGGGGGGGGTTGTGATGAAGGGCTGCTGAACCTGTCATTAGCTTGCATTCTTAATGGGTGGCACTATTTTCCCAACAACCCCAGACAAAATTATAGTGCTACCAACACACACACACACACACACACACACACACACACACACACACACACACACACACACACACACACACACACACACACACTCAAACACACACGTCGGAGCAGTGTCAGGAATAAACTGAGCCGGAGCATGCCTTTTGCTCTGCTCAGTGACTCTCATTATTGATCTCCGCCACTTTGATCGAGCAGGCTTCTAATCAATCCCTTAGCAAAAAAAAACAAAAAAACACACAAGACAAGACACACACACACACATAGGCATGGAAATCGTTTCCCCTTGCTTTCCTCTCTGCCTTTCCTCTCTGCCTTCCCTTGCCTTTTTCCCTTGACAAACCCCTCTTCAAATGACTTGTCATTAATGTGCCTCTTTAGCAGCCCCTTGTTTGCTCAAGAGACGTGGACGTGGTGGGGCTGGCTGGCTGGCTGGGTGGCTGGGTGGGTGGGTGTATGGTGTGGGGTGGGGTAGAGAAGGAGAAGGAGAAGGGTAGGGTGGTGTGGCATGGCAGTTGAGGCAGTGGCTGCATTTAGGCTTTCCCCCTGTCTATTAACGGTGTGGGGTGTGTGTGTGTGTGTGTGTGTGGGGGGGGGGGTGCTCTCTTTGGGGGATTGTCTTGGGCTTCTGTGTGTGTGTGTGTGTGTGTGTGTGTGTGTGTGTGTGTGTGTGTGTGTGTGTGTGTGTGTGTGTGTGTGTGTGTGTGTGTGTGTGTGTGTGTGTGTGTGTGTGTGTGTGTGTGTGTGTGTGTGTGTGTACCTGTGTGTAGTAGAATGTATTGTGTGTATGTGTTTGTGTAGTGTGCATGTGGGCAGTGTGCGTCAGTGGTGGCAGTAGGGATTGGATGTGTCCGTGTTTGCTCATCCTCACAGAGTCACTTATTAGCACTAATTGGGAGGGACAGTTCAAACAGGTGCCGCGGAGTGGGGTGTCACGCGGCCGCGACACGGGAACTGAGAGCTGAGCAGCAAGAGCTGCAGCGACGTGGATGCAGAATGGCTGGCTAGGTGGAGGATGAAGAGAGTACAGAGAGAGAGAGAGAGAGAGAGAGAGAGAGAGAGAGAGAGAGAGAGAGAGAGAGAGAGAGAGAGAGAGAGAGAGAGAGAGAGAGAGCAGAGAGAAGGAGTGGGAGTGGCGTCATGTACTGAGGACAAAGAGAGAGACAAACAGTGGGAGAGAGGGATAGAGAGAGGGAGAGTGGGAGAGAGGGAAGAAAGAGAGGGATAGGAGGGAGAGCGGAGGTGTGGTGAGGTGTCTGTTGTGTTATGGTGCAGGGGTGGCGCAGTGGCAGAGACAGGGGCAGAGGTGGGGAGGTTGGCACAGCCCACTAGCCCCTTTGGTGCCCTCTTGTGCGTTTGGTCAATGCCATCCAGCCTCCATGCTTGAATTTGCCCACAATTGCCCACGCACACACACACATCCCTTCTCCAGCACCACCCCCCGAGACCCATCATCACCATCCCACCATCACCATCGCCATCACCATCGCCCCCACCCACCATGACTCCCATCAACCCCTCACACCAACCCCAGTGCTCCGGTCTGTCATTAGCAGTCAGGCCTGTGACTAGGGTGCCGCAGCGGCTCAACAAAGCCGCAGACACGGCCAGCTGTCTCAGCCACTCTGGGAGTCAACAGCTGATGGAGGGCAGTGCACAAAAGGCCCCTCTCCTCCACCGCGGATCATCTAATCTGCAGCCGCGTTCCCACTCATCTCCTCCTGCCTCTCTGCCTGCCCCCGCTCTCTCTCTCTCACACACACACACCTCTCGTCTCTCCCTCTCTCTCTCTCTCTGACAAACACAAATCTCTCTCTCTCTCTCTCTCTCTCTCTCTCTCTCTGTAACACACACAAGCACATGCTGTCTCTTTCTCTTGAAAACAGTTTCTCTCTCACTCTCTCTTTAACGCTCACATCTCTATCTCTCTTCTCTCTCTTTCCGTCTCTCTCTCTCTCTCTCTGCACTCTCGTATTAGCCCTGACAGTAATGCCCATCTTCACCACTGCAGTCCTGTTGCAACAGCACATTACGGGAAACCCCGGCGGCCTTGTAGTCCCGCACTGTTGACAAGAAAGAAAAAAAAAGACATCATCACACCGATTCGCTGTTGACGCCAAGGACCCCCAATGCTTACCCCCACCACCTCTACCACCATCACCCTCTCACACACCCACCCACCATAAAGTGCCTCTATACCAGTATTTAGGATGCGTTTGGGGGGGCTAAAAGATGCTAATTTCCCAGGATTATTTACGGCCATAATAGCTGCAATTATATTCTGTGCAAGGCGATTTAAGGTATAAGCACCAATTAGTCAACTGGTCATTATCTGGAGCAGTTGAAACTCAGAATGTGAAGTAATAGGCTGACATTCTGGCTTTGCCACTGTATGGGAATGAGTGCTGTACTGTGCGGGTCTAATTAGAGCTTGTGTTCTTTTTCTTTTTTTCGTCCTCCGCTGGTCTTAAGGGCCATGTCATATTTAGCTAGCCACTTGCTACACTTGCCGAAACACTGGCTCATGCCAAGAGTCACTTTCTGTTCAAATTGAGATTGACATTTGACAGTTTTCGTTTCCGGCATTCTTCATTTTTTCTGTTTTACAATGAGGGCTTTTCATTGGGACCATGCATGAGTGGTAGGATCTGTTCAGATTTTTTGCCTGCCTAAATTTAGGACCCTCCATGCACACCCCATGCACACCCCACGATCCTGTCATACTTTCCATCTTGAAAACTTCACTCCATGTGGAAACATTCTCTGGCTAGAAAACACATTGACATTTCAGGCTTTCCGCAAGATTAAAAAAAATTGTGTGTGAAGTGGTAAATGTTAATTAACTGGCGTGCCATGCGGCTCATGTGTAATGCATGGGCTTGTTGGCTGTTTAATCAGATGCTAACTAAAAATATGACAAAAAATGAATCGACTGACATGGTATTTTCCGCAGTACACACATCACATGGCACAATTTAGCAGCAGGCAGATAGCAGATTTTAACTCAAATACAAGATACCAAGAAATACAGTCACTTTAAATACAGTCACTTTAAAAAATGGACAAACATTCTTACTGTGGCCTTATGGTAGGGCAATAGGTTGCTATGCTGGCGACCCGGGTTCGATTCCGGCCTGGGTCGTTTGCTGGTCCTTCCCCGTCTCTCTCTACCCACTCGTTTGCTGTCCCTCTGTCCCTGTCCTATCATAAAAAAACTTTTAAAAAATCGTTTAAAAAAATGGACAAACACAGTAATCTAATCAGTCAACAATATGACCCTCTAGCTGATTATATTAAGGTGTGAATAGTCACTGACACCGAGTAATAGATGTAATTGAAATAAGCAGACGGTATTTAAACGGTAGCAGCTGACACGGCACCCTGGCCAAACTGGGAAAGAATCATTGAACAAAATATTGATCCGAAAATCAATATGTCAACAATCCACACTGGAATTACTCACGGTAGATCAGTGCCATAAATACAAACAGTGGGTGACACAGGGTGCATCAGGGATTTCTTACACAAATACAAACATTGGATGGATGACACAGGACATCCATTGGTAGTACTAACAGTTAATTTCTTGGTTCAGTGTAGCAACATGCTAGCCTGGTTCTCACGCAGACCCTTTGTGCATTTTCGCTCAACGATGAGAAACATCCATCTGCGTGAGAACCAGGTTAGCAACATGCAACATTATAAACATATCTCGTACAAACCCAAGCATTATTCCATAGGTAGACACAGTGTCAATACATTGAATGTTGTAATTCATGTACTTCATGTTTTAAATGCACTGTAACAGACACCATGAAATAAAGGTTAACGAAACGGCATGATTGTGTTTTTGGTGGTGTGGAATAGGCAATGTCAGTGCCTTGGGAACGATAGCAGACATGTACACTGTGTACACAACTACACATGTGATGTGATTATTATAAAATTTTGTTGCACTGTACATTATGGTACAATGTAACAGGTATGAAGTACTGTGTACGTAAACACTGCCTACAGTATTCTAATGCCAACCAAACAAAATAATGGTATGTTTTTATAAACACGGAGGATTTCTTTTTAATTTAACATACAAAACGCACAATTGATATTGAAAGCTCCATTTTCCTTTTTTTGTGTTCAAATGTACTTTCATTCCCCCACCCTCCCCAATCATCCTAACTACATGCTCAGTGCAGATTCTACTTTGTATAATAAACATTAAACAGTATGATGGTGCTTTGGTGTGGCAAGATAGGCAGGCCTTGTCAGTAGTGCCTTGAGGGGTGAGCAGCAGCAGCATCAGCAGACAGGACACATATGCTCTGCAGTGCATCTGGGCCCATCTGAGCCATGTCCGCCCTCCCCTGCACACACCCCCCATATAAAATAAATCAGAGCAACAACACAACACAACACACACAGGGCCTGTCTAATAGATGTTTAACTAAACCCCCTCATTTGAAACAGTTTGACCCCGGAGTGCTAAAACACAATGCCAAAACTCCCCCAGGATTACCAGTGACCCCCGCCGGGCAAACAGGCCACACAGGCAATAAAAGAGAAACCTGCCATTGTGCTGCGTTTCGTCTCGGTCGGTCCCGGGAGCCCGCCTGTGTGTGTGTGTGTGTGTGTGTGTGTGTGTGTGTGTGTGTGTGTGTGTGTGTGTGTGTGTGTGTGTGTGTGTGTGTGTGTGTGTGTGTGTGTGTGTGTGTGTGTGAGAGAGAGAGAGAGAGAGAGAGAGACAGAGAGAGAGAGAGAGAGAGAGAGAGACAGAGAGACAGAGAGAAAGGGAGAGATTGAAAGAGCAAGAGTAAGAGAGAGAGAGAGATAGAGACAGAAAGAGAAAGGAACAGGGAGTGTGGAGCCTCAACAAATACACACACGCACACGCACACACACACATACACACACACACACACACACATACACACACACACACACACACACACACACACACACACACACACACACACACACACACACACACACACACACACACACACACACACACACAGACACAGACACTGGTGGGAGGGACCAGATTGCTGATGACATCTTGTTGGGCATCAGTCACGCCCACTACTGCTCTAAAGGCTGTAGATCATTGTTAATTAGCTGTTGGGGTTGGGGTGCAGACCTACCGCACTGGCTCTGGGAGCTCTGCTGTGTGTGGATGAGAGAGAGAGAGAGAAGGGTGTGTGTGTGTGTGCATGTGTGTATGTACGTGTGTGTGTGTTCTTCAATCAAACAAACTCATCTCAACGACTTTCTCGCATCCTGTTAGGTTTTGTGCTTTCTTGCATCCTGTTAGGTTTTGTCCTTTTTAAAACTATATTTTGATGTTTATTTTCATAGCCAACACGAATAGTAGAGAGTAGAGAGGAGTTGCTCTGTGAAGCTGTGTACAGGAGGGCCTCTGCTGCTGCAGGAATGTTGGTGTCTTCTGATGTAAGCATTTGTTTAAGAAATGTGAAAATAAGGCCCTACCGTGTCACAAACAGTAGGGCACTCGTCTGCTGTGCGGCTGACCCGGGTTCAATCCCGGCCTGGGTCCTTTGCCGACCCTTACCCGTCTCTCTCTCCCCACTAATTTCCTGTCGTTCTTCACTTTCTCTGTCATAATAAAGGCATAAAAAAGCCCCCAAAAATATATATTTTTAAAGAAATGTTAAAATAAGTCATTGATCATGATGTGAACTTACGTATCACCCAGGTGAATTCCTCACTGTGTGCCATGGAGGTGAATGACTGAGTGTGTTATTCCTTTAACTAGCTGACGTGTCTACTACAGGTTACTCTCCCGCAGTGGTGGAGCTACTATGCTATGTGAATTGTCCATGCTTAACACCAAATTGCCTTTCATGCTCCGAGATGACCATAATTTTGCTCCACACTGCATCTTTCTCCAGAGTGGGTCCTATTGAGAGGATGATGAATGCTGTTGTCAACGCTTTGGGTGGGTGCGTTTGATGGGTGAGGAGGTGGGTGTGCTGAAAGAATTACCCTTCTTGAGGGAAATACGTTGGCAGGCTTGCGGGATTGCCGATTTTAGAATTTTCTTTAGTGAATGACCCTGATCTGACAATTAGCAGGGTCGAAGCCTCTCCAGTTGGCATTGTGTGCACAAACACGAATGATAATGAGATGTGGTCACGCTACAGAGTTTAAAAAAAATGGGGAGGCTGGTCAGGCTTATTTTGTTTTTGTTGTCTCTCTCTCTCTTTCTCTCTCTCTCTCTTTCTTTTCGTAAAAGGCTTATGTTGTGGAACTGCTGTGGCATGTCGAGTACCTTTGGCCAAGGTTGCTGAGTCTGGTGCTGGATGAGGTTTAATCAGACCGTGGGACCAACTGACAAGAGAAGACGGTACAGTGTGTGGAGCAGGGCTGGTCAGGGACCAGCAAGCAGCCTGGGCATTTTCCGCATAGAGCAGCCCCTAACACAGCCCCCCTGATTTTGTACTATAGTATTATATATATTATGAGCTCAGTCCACTGGCTATATTAAAGATAGAGCAATGGGCCGCCCCATCTGAAGTGTGGGATAGTCTCTTCCGGATATAACGAACAAGCAAACTTTTGGCCCACCAGGAAAATGTCCTGTATGTCAGATTACCAGTCCAGCAGCCCTGGCGTGGAGGAAGCTGGGCTGGGGATGATGATGACGACTGGTGGTGGAGGCTGGGGGAAAGCAGAGCAGAGGCTGGAGCGGATCCACTGCTTTTCCACCAGGGTGGCTCCTTTGGTCCTTCTCCCACTGCCGCCCTCCCACACAGGCGTCGCTCATTAAGATAAAGGAAGCAAATAATAATTTGACTGGAATGAGAGACTGTAGCGTGCATATGTTTGGCACTGTGGCTTTCAGGACAGGAGCAAGGAGGGGGTACAATGGGCTCCTTTCAGGGGCCTGAGGAGCAGGAGCAGGAGCAGGAGCAGGCCAGGGGGGGGGGGGGCAGGGTGCCCCTCCTTCCACTGGCCCGGAAGTGGATGGATTGTTTTTTATTATCAGGAGGGTTTTTGTTTTAGCAGACAGCTGCAGAGCTTGTTTGTCTTTGGAGGCTTGTCAGGCTTGTCTTTCTTTCTTCCCTTCTTTCTTTCCTTTTTTCTTTGTCTTTTGCTCTCCCTCTCTTTCTTTCTTTATCTTCCTCTCGCTCCCTCTCTTTTGTCATCTTTCCCTGTGTCTGTCTCTCAGTCTCTGCTGCTCTCTCTCTCTTTCTCTTTCTCTCTCTCTCACACACTCTCATTTCACTGATCGGTAAGTATGTGTGAAGAGGGCACGAGCTGTGATTGTCTTATGCTGGCGTTTGGCACTGTGGCAGGCCTGGTCTGGGTTTTGGTTGGGCACCACCGCCTGGACAAAGTAAACAAAAGAACTGGCAAGCCAGACACTGTTTTTTTGGGGGGGAGGAGGGAATGTTGGACAGAGAGAGTCAAATCAGTTTTGTCTTAAGACAATGTCAACAAATAAGCTCATTTACAAAACAACAGCTGACAGGAAACACTTTTGGAGAGGAGGATAGAAGAGATTTGGAATGAACAAAAAATGTTCAGGATGAGGGTCTGGCATGTGTAAGATTTTCAGTGATATAAACTGATGTAAACACACGCATCAAAGCGTGAAAATAATACTATGCCATGCCAGCAAAACAAAAGACACTTTTTTAAGAATCGTGTCAGTGAAGATGTACACGTACCTGTGCACTCTGACAACTAATCCAGTCGTGCTTTCACACCATTGCTAAACTTGGTTATCCTTGCAAAAGTCAAATCTCCACTGCTATTGAATTATGAAGTAGATTTTCTCCCAATTTCACACAGGATACAAAACTTTGATATTGCAACAGAACAAGATTATACTTTTCCAAAGCATTTACAACATGAGTGTATCTGTGGCAAATTCAGTCCCTGCAACGCGAAATACAAATGAGTTGTAAAGTGTTCTGTTGTGCCCACTAGAGAAAAGGAGAACAGTGCACATGTGCATGTCCACAATGATGCGGCCTTGAAGATGCTCTGAGAGCTCTAGGCAATTTATTTCTCAAACAGGAGTGAAGAAGCTAGGATAATCCATGCACTTACATAAAATATGTTTTTTTTAGCATGGCACGGGCATTGCATGGGTTTAAAATTAATCCATGCATGTTGTTAAAACATTTGTTTTCTTTTATTATGTTATAGTATTTCCCATGACAAACTTCACTGCTAATCTCAATGAATGCACTTTGAGACAGGTTTTTAGCGTCATTATATATTTACTGTTATTATTGCTGAACGTAAACAAAAATACTTTGTCATATAGTATGGCTGTCCAGTTTACACTGGTGGTGTGGCAAAGGGGAAGTAGAAAAAGGAGGGGATGGGGGGATGAGTGCTCTTCTCATACCTATCTCAGGCATTCCTCTTTTCTGGATCAGTTCAGTCAGTAAGCTCTGATGAGACATCTGAAGGAAAAGAAGTGTGCGTGTGCGCGCGCGCGTGTGTGTATGTGTGTGCGCGCGCGTCGCGCTGCAAAGAAAAATGCCCGAAAGCAAAAGAGATGGTCTTGCAAATCCACTGTGTCTCAAAACAGTATTTTCCTCTTTATGGCAAATTTCCCACATTGGTCTCAGCTGGGACTAGGGAGAGGAATGCTGAAAAAATATATATCAGGCCACAACATCTGCCGATGATGATTAGCATTAGAAAATTGCCTCCTTGAATGAAATTGGAATGTCGGCTGGCATTTGCCTTTTATGCTCGGGGCTCCTTTCCTCAGAAGATAGAGGACACTGCTTTGTCCTCAAATTGGCTACAATTTCATGGAGGAAAAATCGTTTGTCCTCTCCGCCCGTTTAGATG
This sequence comes from Engraulis encrasicolus, assembly GCF_034702125.1. Lineage (NCBI taxonomy): Eukaryota > Metazoa > Chordata > Actinopteri > Clupeiformes > Engraulidae > Engraulis > Engraulis encrasicolus. Next base: position 43,389,238 of record NC_085875.1, on the reverse strand, counting down.
TACTATGGGGAAAAGAAAGGGACACCATTAATTGTGCGAAATATGAATGGCTGCGTTTGCTTAACTGGCTGCAAAGGGAGTTCAACTGGCAAAACACTCTCTCTCTCTCTCTCTCTCTCTCTCTCTCTCTCTCTCTCTCTCTCTCTCTCTCTCTCTCTCTCTCTCTCTCTCTCTCCACCGTCTGTTTCATGCCTTTTTGTGGCGTTATCAAGATTTTTCTCTTTAATTTTACGCTGAGCGCGGACCGACCGGTTCCTTTCTGAGAATGTTTTATCTTCAGTATTCAGCTCTCGGCTGCGCTCGCTCGCGCCGACGAGGTAGTGCTTAATTGGGCCCGCGCTTTAAAGTCTGTAGAGCTCTCCAGCAGCTCATAGAGGCACATTGAATACGCCGCTCATTCACTTTGAGTGTGTGTTAGATGTACAAATATTATTTACTTTTACACTTCACATCAAAAGGCACACACTTCCCGCAGATCCATGCTAACTTGCCGTGCGTAAGAATGGACTGGGGATTTTGCTTTCGCCACCAAATATACATAGCCTATATTCATTACATTTGTGTATATCCACGGTAACATTAATTACCTTTTAGCAGAGACCAGTAATTACGTGATTAGACATTTACGAGATAGGCCTGTGTGAATATATGAGCTGAAATAGATGTCCAATATTCCTTACAGCAATAGTGCTGGTACTGCATGCACTTGCAATTGTGAAGATAAATTCTGTATTTGTCAAGACAACACTGTTAATTAATTTAAGTGCATTTTATCAAACCGTTTCACTTTGATTTTCATTCCCAAACAGCCCCGTAAATGGATGTGTAAAATTTGCAGACACCTATTAGCAGAATATTAAAAAAATAAAATAATTATTAACTGGCAAGCCGTGGTTTCCTTTGAGTTTAGTTTCATTTGTAAATTTGGCAAACGTTGAGAGCGAAAATTGGCACACTGTTAATTTATTTCTTGAATGAGACTGCCTATAATGTGAGAGTATGGACGGTAGGCTATTAGAGATCATTTAATAAATTATTAAAATTAGCATGTTATAAACTCGCAAGATGTAAGCTAATACTTCAGTGCCCCCTTCTCCATTCACAGAGAGAGTGCGCGAAATACGATGTCCAAGTGCTGGGCTTGTTCTGATGCTTCCCACATCTTGTTTCACATGCATACCAAGTACCTCAAAGTGGGCGCACTCACTCACTCCTTCAGTGCCGTCATGGCCAGGCATTGATTCAAACAACTGGACCTTTTCTCCAGTCTGACTTTTTTTTGCTACAGGAGTTACCGAGACCAGATGTGCCGCATTCACATTTTATGTTGATGCCGTAGATAAAGGATAATGCCATGGACATGCGCGCGCACAATAGTAGACACAGGCACACGCGCAACACGCGCAACGCACGCACACAACGCACGCACACAGACACACAAAACAACAATTAGCACTGTCATTAAAATCCTGGAGTAGCTGTTAAGGAGGACAAGATGGTGGATGCACACGCACAGAGAGCTCCGTCCTTATCTTCTCCCGGGCTTGGCGGCTTCGTTTGTTCCTCTTTATGGCGGGCATGTGTGCCGTTATATGGTGTGTGTGTGTGTGTGTGTGTGTGTGTGTGTGTGTGTGTGTGTGTGTGTGTGTGTGTGTGTGTGTGTGTGTGTGTGTGTGTGTGTGTGTAAGTGTGTGTGTGTGCGCGCGCGCGCGCGCGTGTGCTTGCGCGTGCCACCTCGGTGGTCCACGGCTGCGAGCGAGTGTTTGAGATACGCCCGGTGATGAACCGATGGTGCACGCCTGCGATTTCTATAGGCAGCACGCTCATTAGTTTGTGTCAGTACGCGGCATCTAGTGATGGATGAGACTTGGAGGCTATATTATAGTAGGCTATGTCTGTAGATCTCAGACTTATCTCATTTAGTTCTATATCAAAGTTAATCAGAGGTAGTGATGGTAATTGGCGTAAAACAATGGTAGTGATGATCACCAGTTTTGTTCTTTCGTTCTTTATTTCTTTCTTTATTTATTTATTTCTTTCTTTCTTTCTTTCTTTCTTTCTTTCTTTCTTTGCGTCATATTGTGCGTCTGCCACAAGTAGATAGACTGAGCCAAGAGAGGGGGGAAGAGAGCTTGTGTGTGCAGTGCAGAGACACCAAGAGTGGGATGAGAGGAGGAGAAAGAGGAGTAATGGTGGAGGCATAACAAGCAAGCTGCTCAGAATTAATGAGCTTAGCCAATAAGAAAAGAATAACCAATCAGTGTGTGTTGGGCAAATATAATTTAGGCATAATTGCTTGATTGCTTTTCTATAGTAGGCTGATTTGACCACACACGAGAACTGAGAATTAAGATGTCAAGACAAGAATTAATTTGGCATGCAAGGGCATACAAATCCTCTCTCTCTACCCTTTCTGGGGCGTCTAACGGTGATGTCGCCGCGCTAATGATGAAAACACAGAGGTAGATTGCGCATTCATTTCTCGGGCCCCATTATCCATAACGACCGCCTTTCCTAATGTCACAGATGCTCCGATATCATAGAAAAAGTCCGTGTATGCGAACATATTTAATTGCTGTTTTTGCATAGTCTACTCCACTCAAGCCGTGATAGCTGACTACAGCTGATTGTTCGACTTGTTTCCCTATTGATTTGGGATTTTGGATGACGGGAGTGTAATTGTCATGTTCAACGGTTCTCCTCCTCTCTCTATCTCTCTCTCTCTCTCTCTCTCTCTCTCTCTCTCTCTCTCTCTCTCTCTCTCTCTCTCTCTCTCAGCGGCACGTTTTTTTTAAACAGAGCTCATCGTTACCTGCTTCGAGGAATGAGACACGACCTCTCTTGACAGTCTCTTCAGCCGAAAGCTTAGAAGAAACGTTTTTGTCCTCCTGTTAAGAGGCTGTGGTGGCCACAGTCACCGTTAAGTCGTGTAACTGGGGGAGTGAGAGTGTTTCCTATCTGCTGTCTTGGTGCACAATTATCATCAGTTCCTAGGGGAGAGACACCTAATTTAGCCTACACACTAGATCCAAGGCGCGTAAACTTCAAATACAAAGAAAAATAAAACGTAGATGGTTATCCTAAGTTTGTTATAAGTATAAGTTTGGAAGTACACATTCAATTTTATTTGATTTTGTTACCACTTAAATAGAGCCACGTGCAATACAATGTCTGTACGTTTGTCCCTGCATGCGCTCTGATTAGATGGGAAACATGGCCATTACGCAGAGGCCAGTTGACTAAAGGCCTACTGTATCTGCCTATTTTCCTGATGTTGTTCACAGACATCTCTCTCTCTCTCTCTCTCTCTCTCTCTCTCTCTCTCTCTCTCTCTCTCTCTCTCTCTCTCTCTCTCTCTCTCTCTCTCTCTCTCTCTCTATATATATATATATATCCAGAAATGTGTAAGTTATATATTCACCTCTCTGTGGTTACTAACACCAACACATCACATTACACACAACACAGCCTCAGACTGCCACCTCTCATCCTGTCAAATCATCCAGGCAGCATAGTGCTGCATGGAAGGAGCTATAGTGTTGGGGGTGTCAGTAGCCTTGTAGCTGAGGGGAGCAGGGGAGCCTCTCCTCTCTTTGATGATCATGCCACCTTAATTGAGTCACAGGCAATGTCTCTATCCTATCTCCACCCCGCCCCCCATCCCGATCGAGGAATTTTTTTTTGCCTGTTCGATTATTTCGCTAGGGGATTAAAGCTCATTTTCGGTGTGTTCCACATTAACCTATTAGGCAGGCTCATCTGCATTGCTAATGCAGGAACGGGGACAGCTGTCACAGCTGAGGGAAAAGCATGATCATACAATCCTTGAATGAGTGATCTGGGGCCCCGATTAGGAGCAGGGGAAGTTTGCTGAGCCCATGTGATAAGGGGGGAGCAGAAATTCCCAAGTTGCCAATAGCTCTAGCTGCGGAGCTAAGGAGAGAGAGAGAAAGAGAGAGAGAGAGAGAGAGAGAGAGAGAGAGAGAGAGAGAGAGAGAGAGAGAGAGAGAGAGAGAGAGAGAACGCCCGCATGTTTAAGCGAGAAGGGAGAGAGAAACATTATCAGACTGTAGGCATAGGGAGAAATTGTGCCTCGCGGCAGCCGGGCTTCATTCCAGGGACCGCCTGGATTGACATTATTTAAAGGCATGGAAATGTAGCTTTGCCTCCCCTATCTGGCTTTCGAGCTAAAATAAGATTTTTTTTCCTCTCTCACTCTCGCGCTCTCTTTCCCTGCATCCATTTTATGAGCATGTCCACAGGAGAGAGTGGAGGACTAGGGGAGACAGGGAAAGGGAATCCAGTCAGACTTTCCAGAAAAAAAAGTAATTGGGTGCAATTTAATGATGTTATCATCTAATCTGGGTCCGGAGTAAATATGCAGCCATATATATACAGAGCATCATACGATACATTATGAGGGTGGCAGGATAGAATGTGAATCTGTCAGGCGCGTTGAGATGCTGTAC
>NC_085875.1:43367269-43379769 GCF_034702125.1 Engraulis encrasicolus | reverse complement strand
AGTAATGGTTTTAGGTAGATGCTGGCAATGGCGTGGTAACGCTACTCACTCCGACTTGGCTAATGATACCGATTAAGGCAGTGAGTCATCAAGCCAGGCAAAATGGCAGAAAATGAAATGAGGTATCGTAGAAGTTTCAAGAAGGCGGCATTTTTATCTCCAAGATGACTGCATGGTACCGTTTTGCAATTTAGTCTCACATAATTAACTGTAGTGAGACTCGCTCATCATAACACATACACAGAAGATATGTCTGAGTTCTGTGTCATTTTCATGCTTTTAATATTCTCTCTCTTTCTCTCGCTCTCACTCTCTCTTTTTCTCACTCAGTGGCTTTACCTTCATGTTTGACTCTGGCAGATTGCTGAGGAAATGAGAAATTATGCACACTTTATTCACTGTTCACAGACTGTCTTAAGTGTTGGGTTTGTAGTCGCGCTGTAACAAATCTATCTCGGTAATCTCCGGATTCTAAGCCTTTCCAGTCAGGCAGACGTTTTATTATTATTTTTTATCTGTAGGCTGCTTGCACTGCAATGCAGTCCTTCTCCTGTGTAAGTATGTCTCAAAAGGCTCCTAAATGCCTGCACACTGTGACACAAATGGCGTAATGAAAGGCAGTGATGGAGGGTGATATATTTTGGGGAGGGAAAAAAAGAGAAGGGAAGAGAGGAAAGAAGAGGAGAGGAGACGAGTAGAGAAAGAATAAGAGAGTGTTGGCGCGACAAAGAACGCTCGCCTCAGTCACTCAGGCAGCCAGACAGCCGCGGACTGAAGTCAAACTGTCGTGACAAAAGACATGAGTCCTGACCAGTTAAGACGGCAGATCTTACCGGGCCAATTGTCCGACGCAGAATTGACCAGCAATATTGACTATGGCCTCCTGGCTACGGGTATATGATAAGCGTTTATCTGTCCGCCAGTGCCTGAGCGCCCGCCTATATACTAGCTGGGCCATTCAGAGTGCTTTCCATCACCACTGAAGATACTACTCAGCCAGCTTCTCCACATGTTTGTGTCCTCTGGAAGCATCCCCTGCACAATTGACACAAAGAGAAGGAAATAAACACTGTGTGTACCCCCACCCGCACCACCAACATCATCTAACCACCCTGTTTCCCCCACAATGCTTCACCCTCTTGTTTGCACGTACAATAATTACCTCTTTCTCTGCTCGTGCGAACTGTGCATCCTCAACACACAAACAAACTGCTTCTTATTTGCGAGTCGACTGTTTATACTTCCCTACTGGGTGTTGTGTGCGTGTGTGTGCAAGAGTGTGTCTGGCAGAGGTGGAAAAGTGATGGCTTTAACTTGCATTCAGCAGCTGGTTCATTCTTTCGCTTCTTTCATTCTTTCATTCTCTTCCCGTGGAAGGATTGTAACGACGTGGTTTTTTTTTGTCACAATGCCGTGGCTGTGGCATTGTATGACAGGGAAAAGATACAGCAGGGGAAAGCTGATAGCGGCGCGCACACACAGACGGTAGACGACGGCGGAGGGAGGGAGGAGGGGGGGGATCAGCTATAATGGCGGAAAGTAGTGAGTTGTAGCGGCGTCGGCAGACAGCATTCCAGCAGGTCAGAAAGTGTACTTGACAGGAAATATGCATACTGAGTGGCTACTTCTGCCTCTTTTCATTTGCATTGTGTATTGATTTTTTTGGGGGGCGCCCATTTAATCTAATATTATGTGTGGGTCCTTGGCAGCTTTCAGCGTTCCTGAGAGGACGGGTAACACGGGGAGCTTAATGATAATTGCACAAATCGAGGCGAAACCAGGTAGATTTCATCCCTAGTGCCCGCACGCCCACACACCTTTTGTCGACCCCCCCCCCCCCCTTCTCCGCCTTCCCCCCACCTCCACTTCCTCTTCTCACTCTCGCTCTTTTGCTCACTCCACCATCTCTCTCTCCCGGCTCTCTCTCTCTCTCTTTCTCTCTCTCTCGCTCTATCATCATCATCAAACTCTCCACAACAAAGATGCCTGCAAATGCTTTATATGCATAATGTCCATGAACAAGTGCTCACTGTTACACACACTATCCATTCACCAAATGTATGGAGATGGCCTGAATTATAGCAGGATCTCTCTCTCTCTCTCTCTCTCTCTCTCTCTCTCTCTCTCTCTCTCTCTCTCTCTCTCTCTCTCTCCCTCTTTCTGTGGATCCATCTCTGTATGTTGGTGAAATGTAATTAACCTCCAAAGGTTACAGTCAAAAGTGCCACATCCGTGTTGGACATAACAGAAATAGGGTGTGAAACCCTCCAAAAATGTGACATTTCTAATTTGCGAAAGATTACGGATCCCACGTTCAAATCCGCCAGCAGAATCTCCCAAGTCTCACGCTGAGAATTTCTTGGGCTGCCACCCCACACACACGGAGAGAGAGAGACAGAGAGAGAGAGAGCCTGCTCGCTTGAAATGTCAGCTGCGCAAGAGAAAGACATCAAAATCTTTACCCATGATCCCGCGGGATTCGGGCTCTAACACCATTACAGTCGCGCCTCTCTGCACTGGCGCTCCATGCTGGCCCTCCCCTCATGTTTAAAAAAAAGCCCCGGCAAATATGTACCGTTCCCATAATAATGTGATGGCTATCGGAGCCGCATGCATAGAAAATGACTTGAGCACACACCTCCCCAAAAAACATACAAAATCCTATTATGACCGCGGCCATGCTTCTCCCTCTCCCGTCCTCCCGATACTGCAGATTAAGCTGTCACAGACAGTGAAACGATAAGCTGCTGTTTGGTCTACAAATGAACAGTAATTAGGCCTGTAAGCTGCCAGACGCAGTCCCATAGCATCCCTGCTCCAGCCATTTTTTTCTTCTTCGCTATACTCGCCCACCAGGTTTGTGTTGGAACAGCAAGCAAGTAAGCTGTGACTGTATAAGATGTTTCGGTTGTTTTTTTTCACACTGCAACATGAAATATTGTATTTCATTACTTTGTTGTTGTTGTTGTTGAGTTAATTTCCTTACACACATTTTTCAAATGGTTTCTCACTCTGTGTGTGTGTGTGTGTGTGTGTGTGTGTGTGTGTGTGTGTGTGTGTGTGTGTGTGTGTGTGTGTGTGTGTGTGTGTGTGTGTGTGTGTGTGTGTGTGTGTGTGTGTTTGTGCGTGCGTGCGTGCGTGCGTGCATGCATTTTGTATGCATTGTGTGTGTGATTATGTTTTGCACGTTTTTGTTCGTTTCGGCCCATGGATGTAATGTTCTTTGAGCAGAGGCAGGCAGGCAGTGAAGGAGTGAACAGCAGCAGTGTGTTGGTGTAGCACCCCAGCCCAGCGTGGGCTTAATTTCCAGTGCTGTTTTGGGTCTTGAGCAACCCAACAGACGCGCTCCAACATTAATGAGCTTAACAAAGAGGCACGGCGCGATATTTAGTGAGCTCTACAAACATTCGGAGCGAGGGGCTTAATGCTGCTGCAGGGGTAAGAAGAGGGCCACTCAGAAAAACAGGACGCCTGGTCTTAACGGGCAGATGTCTGTCACACACAAAAGGAGCGCCCACTTCTGAGAGAACTCAGGAATCTCTCTCTTTCTCTCTCTCTCCGTCTGTCTGTCTCTCACACTTTCTCTCCATCAGTCTCTCTCTCTCTCTCTCTCTCTCTCTCTCTCTCTCTCTCTCTCTCTATCACACACACACACACACACACACACACACACACACACACACACACACACACACACACACACACACACACACACACACACACACACACACACACACACACACACACGTGCACGGCACACACACCGTCTATCTATCTACAATATGTCTGTGGTTATCTGTCCTTGTCTGACTCTATTTATCTCTGCGTATGTTTATGGACATGCCATGTTTATAGTTTGGACTTACTCCATAACTGTCAAGCCTGTCAGTGAGTATATCGAAAGACTGTATGTCCTGCATGTGTCACACATCACCCATCATCACCCCGTCCCATTGTATCCATCATCTTATGACTTTAAAAAAAAAGAAAGAAATCAAATGTGCCACTTGTTTTGATCATCTATACAAGGACCTCTTTGTGGTGCATTTTAACCTCTATTAGTCAGGATTACTAGGGACAGGGGCGGCGCTGGCATTTGGTAAGTGTCACGGTGACAGCACTTGGTGGCACGGAAGGAAAAAAAAACGTCCGCCTGTCACCGACGACGACGAGCTTGCTTTATCTAGCCGAGGCTTTTCTCCTCCAGGACGGACGGGGGCCGGACTAATAAGGCTAGAAATTACAATTGCTTCCCCGCTGAATCCCTGATAGGCGGAAATAATGATATCAGTACCCTGCTAATCTTCTCCGGGTGCTAGCCGCTTGGCATCAGCCTATTGAGTCACCTGTCACACTCACGTCTGATGAGGTGAACTTAATCTCTTTTCCCTGTAATGACAATGGGGCCGGGCGAATGGCCCATTTGAATGCGAATGTATGATATTTGTCAAAGTTTCTCTGTCTTTTTTTTTCCATTGTCCACCTCGATGACAAGAACCACCCTAGCTGAACATTTTTCTGTCAAGAAATATCTGAGTCCTTCCTTCCCCCTTGTCATTGTTGGAAATGGGGCTGTGATATAAGACATTCTGACATTCCAGTTTGTGCTAGATTTTTTTTTTTTTTTACAAAAGGCAACGTGGACAATGCTTTCTCTTGATGGTGAGCTATGTGAAACTTGAATGTAAAATAGGTAAAGTAAAATAGTAAAATAGGCCGGCATCATATTAACCATTTCAAACTGATAAATCAGCTTGGCAACAGTTAGACACTAACTTGGGTAACTTTCCAAATACCTCAGGGGAAAAGCGTGTAAAATCTAATGACAAAATAACCTACAGGTAGAAAATGTAAGGCCAAAATTTAGATCCCACTTCTATTTGTTTAAAAAAAATGAAACAGTGTCCTCAAACAACCCTTTTTCGAAATTGGGCCTTTAGAATTGTCCAACCTCCTGCCTTACCTGGGGGAAAGTGTTTCTACCAATGACTTGATAGTACTGTATCATTGGTTTCTACCCAACCACAACATTGGTATAATGGTTCAGCTAATTTCCTGCATTTTAACATATGTGTTAAAGCTCACTCTTCTTCTCAAGAGGACTCCCCCTCCAAGCTCTCATGTCCCCTCCTGCCTGGCATACGAACCAGAGTCACGGTATGTGAGAAACACAGCCCCTTGCTGGAACCAGTGCATATCATTTTGAGCCCGCCTCGTTTCCCTGGCCCATTAGAGGCGTGTTGAAACATGCCGTTAGCTGCATTCTCACCCCCTTGAGCAAATTTGTAATTCTAATCAGTTGTCAGTCAACAGGATTTATTTGATTAAGGACTATTTGGATTTAGCGGCAGTATGGTGTTTCTGTAATACTGTCTCCCCCTTGCCAAATAGACAGACAGAAATGTTCGCTCGTAATGAATTGAAATGTAAGAGCCAAAGACTACTGATAAAAAACCTTGTGTCTGATTTGAATCTCTCCCAACAAAATGGCAAACCTGCAACCTTGCCGTAGCCTTGTGTGTGTGTGTGTGTGTGTGTGTGAGAGAGAGCATGTGTGTGTGTGTGTGTGTGTGTGTGTGTGTGTGTGTGTGTGTGTGTGTGTGTGTGTGTGTGTGTGTGTGTGTGTGTGTGTGTGTGTGTGTGTGTGTGTGTGTGTGTGTGTGTCGTGGGCCTTGTCTGAGTTATTAGCCTTCAACCAAAACCTTGAGAGACAAAGGATGGCCGTGATGGGTGGCAAATGGGAGCGAAGGCTCCAGAAGCCCCCACCCCCACCCCCTGGAGCGAGATGGGAGGTGAGCGTGCCCAGCAATGGCAAGGAAGAAAATGCATTTCAAAAGCTACATTTCAAAATTAAAGCGCCGTCCAAGGCTAACTGTTGATGGGTACTTCTGATGACTATACACGTTCCCACTTCCCAGATCCATCCCCCTTACCCACCCCTTACCACCCACCTCCCTTCTCTTTAAATGAAGAGGTGCGTGTGTGTGGAGGGGTGAACGATGGAGTAGTGTGAGGTGTTGAGGAGTATTTGGGGTGTGGGGGGGTGTTGTAGGTTGGACTGGTATTGTTCCGTCATATCTAAAGAGCTGAGCAGAAATAGATTGACCCGGATGACAAAGAGGGAAGAGCCGGGGCCGTTTAACTAAACGCTCTGGAGTGTCCGCCCGTCAGGAGAGACTTTTCCATTTACACATGAGCACCCAAAAACCGTCCAGCACTGCTTCACACTGTATCCCAGCCAGCCAGCATTTTTTCCCCCTATTGGATAGCGGTGACCAATAGTTTCTTTCATTTGTTCTCATTAATAGAATTAAACTGTGCTGCTTGTCGTCTGAGGGCTTTGTGTGAAGGAGAGACAGAACTGAGTAGAAGGAGAAAAAGAACACAGGCGGACACAAAGGCAATCTCTTCATTAAAAAAAAATGAAGATAAGAGTTATGTCTTTGTGCCAGTCACAGAGAGCAATGTGCCATGGCTGTATGCTTGTGGTGTTCAAGAATCATTGTCCATTCAGGACTGTCCTCAAGTAGGTACTTTACAGTGAACAGGCGAGAACATATCAGATACCGATATTTATTTTGAGACGCCGTTTAAGCTTTGATCGGCTAGTGGTGGCCTTAGTGAGCTTGTATGGACACCTGTACTTTTATCTTCTATAGTACGGTAGATTCTGTCCTCATCCGAGCACTCTTGTTAGACCCCCTCATCAATGTTCATCTTCACCATATCTCTTGACGTCTCTCTCTCTCTCTCTTTCGTTCTCTCACTCTCTCTCTCTCTCTCTTTCTCCATGGAGTAGAAGCTAGGTTTTTTTTCTCTGCGAGGATTTGTCTTCCGTATCCTTTATTGATTGTCTTCACAGAAACTCTGTCATTAGATAAATAACTGCCTCCCGAGCTTGTCGGATTAACTTTGACACGACAATCAACACAGTCCTATTTATATCCGCCAAGAGAGATAGAAAAAGAGAGGAGAGAGAGAGAGAGAGGAGAAGAGAGAGAACAAAAATGGGTGCTTGTTCAAAATCATATATGGGCCTGAAGCACATCATTTTGTCCAGACGCGTGTGCCTCGGCATGACACAAAGACAACAAATGGTTGCTGTTACCCTCCGTCATAAAGGGGAGCTGCGTTTTCCCATCAGCCACCTTATTTAATGGGCGTTAGCTGTTAAGGCGGAGGCTGAGGATGTCCGCGGCTCTTGAGGTGATTGTTTGCGGCGCAAAGAGAGATCGTTCCAGGTGCCTTCGATGGCCTTCGACATCACCTTTGTCAGGAGATTTCATTCCCCATTGTGGAGCTCTCTGAGTGTGCTATGTAGCTTTTTTCTTTATTTTATTATTAGCCTTCTCTTTTTTTTTTACTCCCGTCCGTTTGGCCTTGGCCAGCGTGATGCATAATCTCTCCCCAATGGATCCATCTGCGTCTGGCTACATAGCTGTTTGCATCACAGCTGTGCTGACGGGGCCTTCAGTTGTAACAGCGTTGTGAATCAATGAATGCAGAGACCTTCGCAGAGAGGGGCTTTCTTGCATTTTTCTGCCATTCAAAGTGCAAGCTATACACTGAGTGTGTAACTGTCCAATAGAATCTGAACACTCTGATGCAAGTAGCTAGTAATGCAACTTCGACCTGGGGTTTGGATATCGGCATAGAATTAGGATGGGTGACATATCTTTAGAAGTGTAAAATGTAATATTTGCTTCAACTTTAATACCGAGGTTTACAAGATATACAGCAACTGCAGCATTTAAAATATACTGTATTTTATTAAAAAATACACCATCACCTCGGTACCACCATGACAGCACTGGAAAGAGAGAGGATGCATAAGAACCGATACCTTTTCAGTTTTTTCCCCGGGAACACAAAGGCAGGCTCTCCTAATTAATGACACAACGTGACTTTTTTTGCTATGGAAATAATGCATATGCATGTTGACATTGCCGTCTGTGCAAAATGTAGGCTGCGCACGTCGCCTCTCGAGTAGGAATTAGCAGAAGGAGAATGGGGTCAAAACGCTGCCATCATAAACACCCCCGCACTCACAAACACATGTTCAGACACACATTAACGTACACACATGCGCACACAGCTACGCGCACACACACCTAGACACATAGACAGATAGAGAGAGAGAGACACACATACAGCGCGCACACAAACACACACACACACACACACACACACACACACACACACACACACACACACACACACACACACACACACACACACACACACACACACACACACACACACACACACACACACTTTGAAGCCATCACTTTCTCCAATGATTACTGATTTTGTTTTCATCCAAGGGAAACACACACACAACACACACACACACACACACACACACACACACACACACACACACACACACACACACACACACACACACACACACACACACACACACACACACACACACACACACACGAGATACTTTTTTCAATGTGCATCCACCACAGACAGACGTTTTGTCTTTTTATTCCCGGTCCGACATTGTGATCTCATTTCAGTACAAGTGCTCTAGTCTACTGTATGTTGACAAACAAAAGACCTGGTGGAGCAGTGAAAAGGTGTATTGTGGGCCCTGCCGTGGCTCCAACGGTAGGGCACTGCACTGCTACGCTGGCGACCCGGGTGTTCGATTCCGGCGCGGGTCATCAGCCGATCCATCCCCATCTCTCTCTCCCACTCATTTCCTGTCACCATCTTCACTGTTGTTGTTGTAATGTTGTACTGTCCTAATAATAAAGGCGAAAAGACCCCAAAATATACATACTATATATATAAAAAATGATTGTGGGGTGTCTGGCATTATATATATGGTGTCTTGACATAAGTAGCCTTTTTGATAAACAGTAGTGAGTCATCATGAGCTACATGAGTTTTCTGTTGAAGTGCCCATCAAAACAGTGCTAGTGTCGTCTGATTAGTCACTTTCAATCCCCTCACCCTTACAGAAATAAGTAGCAAGTCCTGTTTTATTGTGGAATGTCACATTTGTTCCGCTTCTTCCAAAAGCAGAGTATTATTCGTCTCCCAGAGAACCAGTGCTGCTAATGAGCGTAGTTAAGAACATCATTATATTTTAAGTATCATTCGGTTGTTCGCAGCGGGGGAACGCGAGCAATCTCTGTAATAATCTGTTCTCCTGTCTCACATTCAAAGTGACAGCAGTGGCTGCCTCTTTAAAGTCGCGAAATCATTAGTGCGGGGGATTCGTTTTAGTGTTTTCTCGTCCTCTTCTTCTACTCTGGCATGGTGGCAGCAGGCGAGAGAGTGGGGGAATAAATAAATAAATAAATAGTAATGAAGATGCATTAACTTTGGGTAATTTGGTTGTTCTTCAGCTTCGAGTTTCGCCAGCGTTGATATTTGGGAGTGCGGGTGGGGGGGTTTATTTGCCTTGATGTCTTCTCAGAAGTAGTTTGCTTCTTGAACAAAGGGTGCTGGCGTATGTTAAGTGCTTTTGAAATGGCGAGCTTTCCAGGCTCCGAAGCCCTGTCGCCTGATGAAAGGGTGTGAAATACAATGTGGAAATCGATTTCACAATCTCCCCTCCTCGTGCTCCACCAATGGAGAGGCTTTGCGAGAGGGGGGCCGCACACACGCACGCACTATCACACACACACACACACACACACACACACACACACACACACACACACACACACACACACACACACACACACACACACACACACACACACACACACACACACACACACACACACACACACACACACACACAGCGAAAGCACAGTGCAGTGCGGTGGTAGTGGTGGCGGCGGGCGGCGGCAGCACGCATGTCTGTACATTAAACACGCTGCCAATGAAGGAGGAACAGAGAGAGGAGAGAGGATTGGCGGCAGCTTTGTTAAGCCTGCTTAATTAATGCATGTTTCTGCCTGGATAAGAGGTAGCCGGGTGGCGAGAGAAATTCGATGGATTTGAAAATTTGCTTGGATTATTGAAATGTTATCACTGGAGTTGCACATTCTACGTCTCAGCCGCACAAGAAAAAAATACATACTCAGGCCTAGGCTCTTAAAGCGTCTGGAGAGAGAGAGAGGGAGAGAGAGAGAGAGAGAGAGAGAGAGAGAGAGAGAGAGAGAGAGAGAGAGAGAGAGAGAGAGAGAGAGAGAGAGAGAGAGAGGGAGGGAAGGAAGTGAGGGAAAACACAAGGAAGTGGACCACATTGTTGTTAATCTCTCCTTGTGCATTGGAGATGCTAAGGTCAAAAAAGGAAACACTGTGCAAGAGACAGAGATGGAGAGAGAGCGAGAGTGGGAAAATCGCCACGACTCAATGCAACTCAATCTTGTGCCATTGTCACATGACTCGGTGATTACCGGCAGCGGTAGCAAGCAGCGGTGGCAGTGGTGACAGTGGCAGATGATCTATGCCACTGGTGTCTCTTCCTCACACAAGTTACTGTTGCCACTTTGTCATGAGGTGCCATTGTGTGTGTGTGTGTGTGTGTGTGTGTGTGTGTGTGTGTGTGTGTGTGTGTGTGTGTGTGTGTGTGTGTGTGTGTGTGTGTGTGTGTGTGTGTGTGTGTGTGTGTGTGTGTGTGGCCCCTGCACACTCGTTCTTTTGAATACAAATGGCATTGCCATCCACCACTGCTACAGGGTTTACAAAAGGGCCACACACACTCAGATATAGCTAGACACACACACACACACACACACACACACACACACACACACACACACACACACACACACACACACACACACACACACACACACACACACACACACACACTCACACTCACACTCACACCAGGAGAGCATAGCGTATAGGACGTCCACAAAACAAAGAGGAAAGGCAGAGCTGGAAAGGCCTGGAGAGAAGAGGCGAGGCTAAGCAAGACGATGCACTGTCTCTGCCATATATGACGACCGAGCGGAAACAGGATGTCCACACAATTAAAAAGACTTTTATTTCACACCAACCCAAGCCAACCACCCTCTTTGATTACAGTTATTTCTGATCACTAAAGATTATTTTTTTGTAAAAACTGTAATAATGGTGATGTCCGTCAAGGCGTTTCACCATATTTAACACAAGTATAGCATTATGCAGATGTTGTATTCTGTCCTTGTGTGAAACGACTGTGTGAGGTGGGAAAAGAGCGTATTAAGACACAGGCCGAGAGAAGACGGGACTAATTTTGATATCTGAATCCTTAGATATAGGGCTTTCGTTAGTATTGCTTTACACACAGGGATTAAATTGATGTTAACAAACTCAAAAAAAGACTTCCCAAAGACACTGTCTGGAATTGAAATAAAAAAGAAGAAGCGCACACAAAAAGTAGACACACTTCACACTTAAAATGTTCATCTCTAATCTCTGTCCCTATCTCTAATTAACTGGTCTATTCTTTCAAACTGTGCCCGAGCATCACTGTGGATTGGGGTGGTTGTGGTGAAGCAGAGACACATAGCTAAGCAGTCAATTAACCATGGCCTCTATTCGAGAGAGGTTGAGAGCCAAAACGTAGCAGTGTAAGAGTTTGCTTTTGTGTTTGCATGTTAGCGTGCATGCGTGCGTGCGTGCCTGCCTGCGTTTGTGTGTGTGCATGAGAGAGTGAGAGAGAGAGAGAGAGAGAGAGAGAGAAAGAGAAAGAGAAAGAGAAAGACAAAGAGAAAGAGGAAGAGAGAGAGAGGAATCTCTCTATGTAACTCGATGTGTTTTGCAGGCTCTGGTGGCCCACATTCCTTGATGCTATTTCTTTTTCTTTCTTTTCTCCCATCTCCCACACTAGCCATGGACATAAACATCCAAATGAGGGGCAAGCACTGAGAGCCAAGTTTTTCTCAGTTTTTTTTCCAACACACAAGGTCCCTGGGTACCTATTATAGGAGGGGAGGGAGAATTACGCCTCGGCCGATTACTAATGACTAGTCAGTGATGTCTTGTTCAGTGACATTGTTTTGGCTCAGATCCCTTTGTGTCGCGCTCTGTGTTCCCCCGCTTAACGAGAGACAAGAAAGACGGCACAAAAATGATGCAAGTGTGTGTGTGTGTGTGTATGTTTGTGCGCGCGTTTGTTTGACTGTTTCTCTCATCTTTCTTTCCATCTTCACATTCTTCATCTCTCTAACACTTCCTCCTCTTTGCTCCTGTTTTCCCTCTTTTGCGTACCTTTAGGTTTTTTTCCCCTCCTTCATCTCTTTCTGTCCCTCCCTTTCTCTCTCCCTAGCTCTCTCTTTCCCTCTGTTTCTCTGTCTCTCCCACTCCCTTTCTCTCTCCGCCCCCCTCTGTCTGTCTGCCTGTCTTTCTGTCTGTCTGTCTGTTTTTCTCTCTCTCTCTCCCTCCCTCTCTCTCTCTCTCTCATTTATTCCACTCCTCCTCTGTAGTTAGCTCATGCCTGTGTTCTGTGTTTGGGCTCTGCTCTGTGCATGGAGTCCCTTGGCACTGGACGAGCTTTTGGATAGTAGTCACTGGCAGCCAGGCCCTGATTTGGCCATGCT
>NC_085875.1:43357269-43364769 GCF_034702125.1 Engraulis encrasicolus | reverse complement strand
TGCCTTGGTTGCGGAGTGCCGTCATTACATACTAATTTTGCCTGGAAGATCCTCAGGAACATGAAGCACTTGGCTTCAGAGACGTACCACACACCGTGCCGCACCGGGGCGGAGGGGCGGCCATGAAAGTACACAAGGTGCTTGTTCAAGGCCCCACTCACTCCTGGTGCTCACTTACAACAACAAGCAACAGGCAACTTAAAGACACAATGTGGCACTTGCTTGCTTTTAACATTGTTTTACCTACTGTACTATCAATTGCAGACTGGAGGACATGTTTTTATACTGTCACAGTGGCTGCTGGGTGTTTTTAAGAAAATTCCTGGATGTCCATGGTCTGCATATTTCAATAAATATATCATTTTCTTAACATTATGTATATACACTACTTGTGTATATTTCAAGAATGCTATATTAATATTCATGGTCATATGTATAAAATGTATTAAATATACAGAGGCAGAGTAAGTAGTAGGCCAAGTATAGCTTTCTAATATTTCTAAAGGGACTATTGGCACAAAATGTCCAACACACGTTGCAATCAACTCAGGTATTCACTTCAAATGATGAGACCAGTTAATATGTCAACACTCCAGACATCAATGCAGGATGAATAGGCCGATTTGCCAATCTGCCTTTTACCAGAAGGCTGAAACTGAGAAAATGGAGGGCATTTCAGACAAGTCAATGATCCGAAGTACAAGGCCAAAGAAACAATTAAGAGGTTTCAAAGAGTTGCTGGAATTGCCCAGTCAATTTCACCTGACTTCAATCTACAAGACAGAAGTGAAGATTGTGGTTTTCTAAAGAGGCCTCCAGAACCTTTAAGATCTGAGGAGAGATAATGTTTTGTATAATGGATCGAAATCCCTGCTGGGAAAATGCAATCAACTGGTCCCTCCATGTCCAAGGTCTGACTATGAGGGTGGTTGACGTTTAAGGGCGTAACTCAAAAAAAAAAAAAAGTTTTCCAATTCCTGAAAAAAACGATGGGGAAAAATTGGAAAAAAAATAGAAAAAAAAATAAAGCTCATATTGGTCTGTGGAATTTCGCCTAATTTTTGCCATTTTTGGGAAAATGTGGCCTGCGGTGTGACATCCTTGGTGTGACATTTCTGTAAGATACAATAAAATGATTAATATTCTGCACAAACATATCCCCCATGCTCTTTGTACTATTGTTCCTTTAACCCCCACCCCACAAACACACTACTACCCACCTGCACCACCACCCCCACCCACACACACCTATGCATTGTACAGGCAGATTACTGTGATTTCACTGCATGCTTTCACTGTATTACTTGTCATAATTGTGTGAATGTGACAAATAAATCTCCTGGTATCCTTATATCCTTGCATGATACATGAAAAACAAGTAAGGATTGAGTAACACATTGCATAAGCATGTCACACCGCATGACATGAAGTCACACCACAGGAAATTCACTGCATTGTGGCCATTTTAATCCTTTTGTATACATGTGTACATGACTGACCTCTGAGATCATGCTAACTAGATAATGATATTGTGTTTAATGTGTTTTCATTTACAAAAAACTTTTTTCTCCTTCTATAAGAGCAGTCACACCATAGGACACCATAAAATGAACCTAAGCATTGAGTGACAGAAACATTGCAATATGTAGACATATTAAGAGGTGAAGAGTCACCTTAAACTTCCAGACCACTCTCCAATAGCTGAGGTACTGACTGGTTAGGAGCCTGTCTTTGAGACCCTTGTAGTTGGCCTTGCAGCTGCCTGTTCACCAACATTGACATAAATGTCACCCCACAGGACGCAATTTGTGTAACGAAATGGAACTTGTAGTTAATATTATTGTCTTGAATTTTTTTCACATTCACATATCTTAATATCAATATTAATATTCATGCAATCATGCCAAATGCTTCTTACATTATTCAAAATGCTGTTGGTTAATTTATATATATATTATATTCCAGGTTTCATTAATGTTACAGTCACAGCGCAGGATATTTGACATATAAACCTTTACATAAATCTTAACAAAATGTTTCTTCTCATCTAAGACTAATATGAAACATAATGTACCACATCTTCTTTATTGACAGTTTTGTAGGCGTCACGTCTCCCACCCATGAACAAAGTGGTAAAATGTGGTCAAAGCTTGAGTCCTTTCAATACACTGTGAAATGTCCCTTTCATTTTTATAACTCAACTTTCCCCTGCCTCTTCTTTTCTAATGTCTAATATCTGTATGACAACATCTGGTACAATGTTGTGCCAACGGACACATTCAGAAAAATTAAAAATTACTATCATTTGTGCAGATAATTCTTTTTTTAACTTTTACTTTTTTTACCAACAGCTGTTGGTTTGCGGTTTATTGTCATTTGCCATTCACGGATGGGCATTCTGTAATATTTCCACATTTGCCGCAATTACAAAAAAGACAACATATGATCAAAGTGTGATATTTTGTCGTTAATTGCTGTCTGTCTCTGATGATGACAGACCGCACAGACAGAGTGGAGAGTTCTAAACAATGTATCCGTCGCGTTGGTTAACCACCTGCTCCACTACCATTATCCCTTAACCCTGCAGTTGCAGTTTGCCCTGAATGCTGAGCGCGCACGCGCGCACACACACACACACGCACACACACACGCACGCACGCACGCACACACACACACAAACACACACACACACACACACATCAGTTGCTGTGTGTGGAGGGGGTTGTGGGCATGATTTAATTAAGCAATTAGACTGGTGGCTGATTAAAAGGCTTAATTAATAGAGCCAGATTGGTAATTTGGGTAGTGCACAATGAACTATAATACATTCTGGTCTCTGGAGTCGACTGTATAAGCTTTTATTATTACTGTTCTGCGATGCTGGTATACAATTCATTTATCCATCTAAGTATACCATTTATTAATAGTTGTGTGAGCATGTCTATATAACGTGTAACATATAACGTGAATGTTTCGAGATTATATCACTTATACAGAGAATTATGATTCTGAAGTGGTCATTTGAAGTTATTAAGTATGATTCCGAGAAACTGTGAAAACAGACACACTTCTCGGAACTGGCACACACTGGAAAGTATTTCTTGGAAGATGACTGAGATGAGAAAGAAGCTTTTCTGACGTGCAAGTGTCTGTGCATGCATGTACTGCACAGTATGTGTCTTTTGTTGAGGTATACGCTACCGTTACAGCAAACAGCAATTTCATCACAGCACAGCACCACCATTCTCCGCCTCTAGGGGGAAAATACACACACAAAAAAAACAATCCTGTCCATATTGGTTTTTATAAAGAGTCTTCAAGACATCCTTGAATGCTTGTGGAGGAAGGAAGGAAAATGAAGGAAGAAAAAAATGTCAGGCCTGCCACTTTTCCGTAGAGTGTTTTCGAAGCCTTTAGAATCAATGTGTGCTTCTGCTAAGTGTATATTGTTTGCCGCACTTGACATGGCGGCGTGGAGCTGAGTGATGCCATTCAGAGGGCCTCCTGCGAGTGGAAGTGCTGGTTTTTGGACACACTTCATGCAAAAAAGATCCTCTCTCCCCCGTCATACACCTCGGCTCTCATATTTCAATGGGCAGGTTGCCGTGCCGCCATGCTCTGCCACTGCTTGTTATTCCAGCTAATGTTCAGTTCATGCTACCTACCCCAAAAAAAAAGACTTCTGTTTTTCACATCTTAAGTGGTGCTGTGTTAAGCTCTTGTGACTGACTGTTATTCAGCCCCTAACCCAAAGTGCAAACACACACACACACACACACACACACACACACACACACACACACACACACACACACACACACATACACACACGCGCGCGCGCGCGCGCGCACACGCACACACTCATTGTCAGGACTGTTAAAAATGCCTTGATACTTTGAAACAGGCATCCCATGGACAGAACATCTTTCTAAAATGGATGTGGCCCTGATTTCGAAGTACTTCACAAAGTCGCCAGCTTGTACTTTTTTGTAAAGCTTCTTTTTAATCTCTGAGTATTTCTCCACAAAGCGTCTGAAGTGTTGAAAATAATGAAAGTTCTTGCTAAATACAGTTGAAAGTGCTGAAGTTGAGTGGTCAGGAAGAGGTTGAGATACTGTTGACATTATAACATTTCATCCATTTTGGTAAGGTACACATAATGGTAATCCATAGCATACATTTTACACACATTTTGTGGTTGGATACTTCAGGCTAATGACAAGAGAAGGGTCAAACAAGTAAATGTGTTGTTATGAATATTGTAATCATGTTAGCTGTACGGGATGTGTCATTTTTTAAGTTTGATAGTTTACGAATGTATGAGTCATAGTTACTATGAGGCAACCCACACAGCATAGGACTCCGATGCGGAGCCGCGTTCAAGTCACCACATCCGTGTCACTGTCACATTCCTTTGGGTTCCACTTGGTGGATCAGGGTCGCCACCGTGGGCCGCCCCAAATTCTACCGTCAAAACGCGGACCATAATCGCATCCATATCTGATTCACAAACGCGGACGCGCTGTAAATCTAACGGACGTTGGTACAGTTTTTGTTGGGGCAGACACGACCGAACAGCGCTCTCCAGTAAGTATTGATTTATTTATATTGGTGATACACAAAGGTACAAAAAGTATATCCGAAGCTTTTATACTATCAATGCTTATTGATATTTCGTAGGATTTTGTTTTATGACTTTAAAAGTGTAAGTTAACCCTAGTTGTTTTCAAAACGAGACAGCTAGTTCATTCATTCAAAGACATGGAGAACTACATTGGCTATTGTAGTATTTCCTAAATACTGTTAAAATATGATGCCATCCGATACATGGAGGAAGTGCAGTTGAATAAAAAATATCAACATTGTGCCCATTTTAACAGCCTTGTTTACGTTAGCTTGCTAGCCAGTTACTAGCAAACCGGTTGACTGAAGCAAACTTGTGTAAAGTTAAACGTAGGTCTAAGTGTTCAAATACTCCTATGAAACGGCTATATTGGTCTGAATTTGGCTCATGGTACACTTTTACACGGATTGGTGATGCTCTCAACAGGTTTGGCACCAACTGTGTTTTTAACGGTACAAATCCTAAGCGGTGGCATCATGTTCTCCTCACGTTAACGAAATCCAGGCTAATTATTTATTAGCGGATGGCCATGAACTGCGCCCTCGTCCCATATGCTGTCCATCATTGGTGAATGAATGAAGTAGCTGGGCTCATAGTTTGATACAGGTGTCCGTGGTTGGGCTACAAATATCTGAATTTGTCCTTAATCTTGTGTATCAGTAAACAGGTGGAATTACCTCTGGGTCGGACAGGGCTAGCCAGCTGTAATCCACCCTGCTACGGTGATGCCCGCCTGCCTCCCGGCTTTTACGACCAAGAGTAAGTACATCTTATAATATTCAACATCATTACTGTCACGGGATAGAGATGTGAAAGAGCGTTGTCCATTCCTATGCAATGCAATGTCTGATTGCCATCTTACGAAATTTAAATGAAAGCTCTAAGTTTAGCTCTGTTGCCTTTTCAGATCGGAGCGCTGATGTGATGTTACCCGTCCACTGATGAGGCATCGGGGAAGGAAGAGAAGGCAGCCACGACACGCGATTGTTCAACATGACAGTGAGACAGAAAAATAATGTCAAGATAAATAAAAAATCATGATGAGTGAAGTTCTTAGTCAGGTTGTGTTTTTTTTCGGGTTCTTATTTTAAACGGTGTCTAGGCCAGGTCTGTGTTATCTGTAGAATTAAATCTAAATGCTGTTTGAAACGGTTAACTGGTTTAGTGTTCGTTTATTGGGATTATAGCATAATAAGAAAGTAACTTTATGAGCACGGATCCAAAATGGTCCCGGCCCGGAACATCTATGAGTCCGGAATGGGTCCGTAACTGATAAAAAGTAGTGGAACCGTGACGGATGCAATAAGTGGACACGGAATGAGTCCGCATCGGATGTCGCGCCTCCGAACCGGGCTCACTGCGGAGGTACGCTTCTGCACGCGGATCCGTTGCGGGTGACAAACGGGTCCCTTTTGAGTCCGCACCACGCCTCCGCGTCGGATGATAGGCGGCGTGCAAGTGGACGCCGATACGGCCCCGTTTACCGGATCCGTTCCGGAGGATGGCCTCCGGACGGTGGACTCCGGGGCGGATCCATTACGGTGTACTTTTGCTGTGTGGGAAGCAGCAATAGATATTCAACATCTTGCTGTGACCAGTGTTGGGTATAGTTACTTTTGAAAGTAATTAGTTACGTTACTGCGTTAGTATCAATTAAAAGTAATCCGTTACGT
The DNA here is from genome assembly GCF_034702125.1 of Engraulis encrasicolus. NCBI lineage: Eukaryota > Metazoa > Chordata > Actinopteri > Clupeiformes > Engraulidae > Engraulis > Engraulis encrasicolus. Next base: position 43,358,472 of record NC_085875.1, on the reverse strand, counting down.
TACTACGTTACCCATTAATAAAAATAACGCGTTAGAGTACTCCTGCGTTACCAACAAAATGCCTGTGGGGAGCGGCGCGCGGGGGGTCCCGAAAGTTGCGCAATATATCTATCGATCTAAAGGAAATCATAGACAATAATTGTAGATGCCCGTTGTTTTGTAACAAGATGCAGAGGTGTGTATTACTGTTACCCAAGAGAGCAGATTCAACCTTCCACCTTTCACTTGTACAGAAGCTAGACAGGTGTTTTTTCCCGAAATAAGAAAATGGTCACTCACATGGACCGCGGAAACGGCCGGGCCAGGGGGGCCGTGGCCCGGGTAACTTTTTGAAAAATAAATGAATGAAGGACTTGAAAAATAAATCCAAGTCAAAACCCGTGGACAATATCAAACTTAAACACAACCCTTGCTGTAATAATGCAATAAAGCGTTTCCCTACACCAATATTTCCTTGACCAATATTAATATTTGACATGCGCGTGAATGTTGCAAAATCTGGAGTTCCAAGCAACAGCGCAGCACTGAAAATCGCGCGGAAGAAGTAGCCGAGGTTGAGTAAGGTCTCACCAAACCGTCCAAAACGGTTAATCATTTAATCATTTCGCTGAGCAGACAGCGATGCAAAGAAGCCAGGTTGCCGCGGGAACATAGGCTACAACAAGCGTTGCCACTTATTCATCTGAAAGCGCGGGTAGGGTCGCATGCGCTTTCACCGACTTCGATCAGCATTGAATGGTGCTTCAGTGCTCCCTGCAGCGTGCCGCGGGAATGTAGAGCGCACACGAAAGTTTAACAAAAGCTCTGCTTATTTTTTTTTATTGACAATCACCGCTGCCAAAAGAACACACAGCAAGGAATACTGCCAACCATTATCCATTTAATAGTGGATTACCAAGAAAGTTAGAGTTATCTTTGCAACCTCCACCAATGTAAGGGGCAGTGTAGGTGAGTCATGCTGATGTGATTATTAAACACTTGGATTTGGTTGTTTTAGTTTTGTTGGCTGTTTGGACATAAGTAAAATCATCCTGGCAACTGATGTATCCGCTCTCTCTCTCTCTCTCTCTCTCTCTCTCTCTCTCTCTCTCTCTCTCTCTCTCTCTCTCGTGCGCGCGCCCAGCTCCGATAAAACAGCAAACATAGCCTATCCCCAATGCACTCATCTGACCAAGCACCACTTCTTTGTCTTCTCTGCCATCT